>NW_020956068.1:231781-233667 GCF_003031625.1 Empidonax traillii
TACAAGCCAAGAAAAGAGACATCACAAAACACAGACTTCAAACAGCCTTTTGCACTACCAAGGTAGGGAGATGGCAGAAATTGCAGCTTTGTAACTGCTCCAAAGAGTCAATTATCTTTGAAAACTGAAACAAAAGTGGGAAACTAGCATTATGAGGATCTACAAGTAAGGTTCCTGTGAATTATGCTACAAATGGCAGGTAGACAGCAACTGCTCTGTTGTAAACTGAAATTGATCTGTTCCTGCATAAGAAGGGGTGTTGGTGATTTTCAGAATTCTTCATATTTTTCTTAACAAGAGAACGTGGCTTTTATTCTAGGTTTTTGTTGAATCGTGCTGATGCTTTTTCTCTTTGACAAAAAAAACCTGAGACCAAGGACCTAAGGCAAGTCCTTACTACGCAGTCTGTAGAAGAGACAATTATCAAAGCTCCTCTGACCAGATAACCTAAAGATATCTGTCTTGTGGAAGTCTAGTTGACTGAGCTTTGCAGGGTAATGCTGTGACTTTCAGCAAACAAATGAAGACCACCGAGGTGGCAAGAGAGAAAATGGGTTTGGTGACAGTTAGGTTCAGGTAGAAATTCAAAAGAAAGCTTTTCCTGTTCCTTCCCTGAGGGTAAAGTATTTCCAATTTGAGATGCCATAGCTCCACTTGGAGCTCCCTCGCACACATAAGTTGCTTTCTTGAGTATGTGGGAAGGTGAACATCCCTGCAAAAAGAGAAGAGAATGGCTATACAGGTCCTAGGCTGAAGTAGGGATATGAAGGCTTTCTGCCACGCTTTGACAGCTTGTTCTTAATAACTGTATACATTTTCTGTTGAAGTCATAGCATGTCTGGCCTTTCTTGAGCAGGTGTCCCAGTTCATTTGTAAGTGCTTGATACTGTATGAATAATTTGGTCATCATTGTGATCTAGATTGTGCCAGAAGGTCTTGAATTTGCCCACGGAGTGGATCTCTTCAGATCCTCGACAGTGTGAGTGTCCTGGTGCAAGTGGTGTTTTGCTGAGCTCCTCTGTGTTCCCAAGTGGCATCTTCTCCATGATGGTCATGGGTTAGCTGTCTAGGAAACAAAAACTGCAGTTCCTCTTTGCTATTTAATTTGAAGGGGGCAAATGAGTGACCAGTTCTTTGATTACATAGCCAGAATTGAACATAATTATTGCATGAAGGTATTGTGAATGTCGTGTTTTGTTGTCTTGAAAGACGCTATTCCCCAGTTTAACTATATGATCAAATGTGCAGTATGGAAAAATTCTTGAAGGAGCTGGAAGTCTGTGGTAAATGGGAGTTCCGGTTGTTGTTGGTAGGAGTGGCATCATTCCTGCAGTGCATGTATTAGATAATCTTTTCACACCTGAGTGTGACATAAGCGTTCTTTATAAAGGAAAAAAACACACCTTCTTTTGTTTGCCCAAGCTGTGGAAAAAATGAGCATCAAGCAGAAAATGAATGAGCATTTGTGCAAAATTTTTATAGGAAATTATAAGAGTATATTTTTAAGTTGTTATTTTTGCTGAAAAGTATTCTCTGTAGAGTAGAAACATGCCAAGTGCCAAAGGGGAGGAAGAATTTGCTGTGACACGCACTCCCTGTCTGTGTGTAGGTAACTGCACTATTGCTGTATCCCAGCTTTCAAGCTAGAATTATAAACTGCTGGTCAGTGTATTTCTTTCAAACACTGAGGTACCTTAATAAATTATGATTATATGAATTATCTCTATTAATTCAGTTGTTTTAAGAGATATTTTTGGTGGATTACATGCTTTATTTTTTAAGTGTGGCTCGAGAGGCAAATAAGATAGAAACAAAATGTTCAATTTTTATCTATGGGGATGACAATAAAATAATAATACCAAATAGGAATGCGAGCAGTGCATACA
>NW_020956068.1:233970-256809 GCF_003031625.1 Empidonax traillii
ATTATATGAATTATCTCTATTAATTCAGTTGTTTTAAGAGATATTTTTGGTGGATTACATGCTTTATTTTTTAAGTGTGGCTCGAGAGGCAAATAAGATAGAAACAAAATGTTCAATTTTTATCTATGGGGATGACAATAAAATAATAATACCAAATAGGAATGCGAGCAGTGCATACAAGTAATCAAATGAGAATACTGTGTGGAAAATAACTTGTGATACAAGAATAAATTATTCAGGGAGAACTGAATTTTCATGGGATTTATAATTTTGCTTTGGAGGCTTTTTGCATTGAGCCTTTGAAATCTGCTGTTTTGTCTGTAAGCACGGCAGCTGGATTTGAAAATACTACTGCATTTGTCGGGGAGAATTACATCTTGCATAATACATAACTTGCTAGTGATTAGCTAATTGTTGCCGTTTTAAAGCATTTGATAATTTCATATGCATTATGGTATTATATTTCTAAACCATTTTAATAAACAATATCAAAATATGACTGTTGTTTCTGATATGATTTGCAGATGATTACAATGGTCCTGTATTAATGGCTGCAAGTATTACCTATTTCAGTAGATCACAGACATAGATCTCCAGTTTTTAGCTATCAAAAGGAACATAGGTGTTATATGCCTTTTACTGTCTGGTTTGAAATCTGCCATCTCTGCTAAGTGTTGAGAAATTGTTTTAGGCAGAGCTGGATTCCAAGAAGGATGCCTGAGCAGACAAGCTGCCTTGTCTAATGGTAAACGTGCTTTTTATTTTTCCTCTCTTAGCCACAAAGAAATTGGATTCCAAATATGCACCAAGCAAAAGAGGGACACGGTGGGGTTTCCGTTCTCAGAGCCTTACTAGGGATTCTCCTGCGAAAGATATAGATCTTGTTACAAAAAGAGTTCTTTCTGCGAGGCTACTGAAAATCAATGAGCTCCGAAATGAACTGACTGAACTCCACATCAGACTAGATGAGCTGCAGAAGGAAAACAGGGCACTGAAGAGGCTTCAGCACAGGCAGGAGAAAGCCCTGAATAAGTTTGAGGATACAGAAAACGAAATCTCGCAGCTCCTTGCTCGGCACAACAATGAGATTAGAATATTAAGGGAGCGCCTACGAAAATCTCAGGAGAGAGAACGTGCAACTGAGAGACGGTTGAAAGATTCGGAAGAGGAACTGTACAGAACAAAAACTCTCCTGCAGAAACTGAAAAAGCTGTCTGCAGATAAGCACCTTGCCGAAAGAGATGACCTGGCAAAGAAACTCGCCAATGCGGAGAGCAGGCTAGAGGAGAGGGAAAAAAGAGTTAAGGTGAGATGACTTTCTTCTTGTAAGAATCTGGAATAGATATTTCTTGCCATAATGAATTGTAATTTTTCACAGCTGTGGAGCAAATAGAAAATCAGTATTTTTTTTCACAGAATTAGAATCAAGTAAATTATTTCCAAGGTGATTATATAGTTACATACCTGGTAGTTGTACATTCAAATTTCTGTTTACAATTTAAGTGTATTTTCTCAGAATATAGCCTGTGGATTTGTGCTTTTAAGTGTTTTATAACTAATAATAATATTTCAAAAGTGCATGCAATTATAATACAACTCTATGCAATCTAATTTATCCTCTTGGAGGGGAAACATTTGTTGAAAATTTCTAGGTATTTAGGGAACTGTACACTAAAATTCTAAAAAAAAAAAAAATCTATGTAGTAATTCTTTTTCAATTTTTGAACAGCTATCATGCAATGTTTGATTGTTCACTATTCTGCATACCCAAGATCTCAGCTGAACAAAATTAGAGCAATTTTTTAAATATTGAAATGACCTTTAGAACATTTTATGGATATGCATGTTAAGAAATTTGTCCAATATATTTTTTTTTATTTTGTCCAGCCAAAATGTTATGTTTTTTAAACATGTCTAAGCATGTCTACACTGTAAATATATTGATAAACTCATTTTACTTAAAAATTGTGTTAACGCTATTGCATCTGTTGATAGCTGTACTGCTTTTATAGTAGATATTTTTATACATAGTACATAAATTTTATCCTATTTTTAGCTGAAATTATGTTGGTCATTAAAATTATGTTAAAGTTTAGTGTCTGTATTAGTAATTAAACCTAAGTTACATTACAGAAATAATAAATGTAGAAATCCAAAGTATTAAGCTGAAAACTAAGCTTTTGTAAAATAAGTCCCAAAGTACTAAGATATAAACCACTGAGTTAGCCAAACCACCTCACCCTGTAGTGTCACCATCTGTTATCTGCAGTTTTATGATCAGGTATTTCAGCATTTGTAATACTAGATCATGTTAAAATGAATCATGCTTGAAAATGAAAATTATTTTCTTCTACTGTTTTTTTTCCTTCTTTCATCAACACAGTACATTTAAAATAGCTATTGCAAGACAAAGGTATGTAAATGCAATCATAATCACAGGCTAGTTTCTAGTAGAAAGGTTAAAAATTCTTTCTTGTCTTCTTCCTTCTAATCCTGCACTTTGAGGGAGGAATTCTGTCTCTTATCCATCGATTGGAGATTTGTCTTAGAGCTGTGGAGGTCCACTGTGGCGAGAGCCTTGCAGAAAGTAGTGCGAGTTCCCATTATGTCCTCAAATCACCTCTCAGTACTCAGAAGGATGAGCTGCAGCATCTGCAGGTGCTGTCTGCCCCCTTGAAGTTAGGATTAAGGGTTTAAATGTATTCAGTGTTAGAGAAATGGTGGAGCTGATATCTAAATCTAAGACACTGGTTTACTGTAATTTTATTTAAGTAATTTGACTACAGAAAGTACTTCAGTTATTAAAAAATAGTATTTTGTTTTAATTGAAGGATCTGGAAAGAAACCTTGAGTTAAGTGGTAGCAGTTTTCAACGAGAGTTACAATCAAAGAAAAAAAAGCTGTATGAGGCTCAAGAAGAAAACAGAGTTCTCCAAGAAGAGCTTCATCAGCTAAATCAGAAGCTGAAGGTAAAATGTGGAAGGAATAGAAGTTGCTAACCATGTTCTGGCATTTTATCTTTGGAAGTGTCTGCAATCGGGTTGGAATAGTTTAGCAGTAACTGCAGTCTCTGATGTGTACTTAATTATGTACCATGTGTGAGTTCTTTTACTGCATTAAATCAAAATTTTCTGTGCTCTGACCCTGCAGTGTTTATAGCAGGAATGTTTCTACATTAATCAATATTGTTAGCACTAGTTAAGAAAAGTAAGATCAAGTACATAGCCAAGCACTGAGATTAAACCACAAAATCTACTGGAAAATGAGGTTTTGAACCTTTGAATTCAAAATTAAATCTGCAGGCATAAACAGTACTTTATGTTGCTAATGTACTTGCATTACAGTAGGTTTGTGTGAAGATTAATTTCATGTATTTTTGATATCCTCATGTGTTGCTAAATTTGTGCAAAGGTTTATTTGCAACCCCCCCCCAGCCATTGTTGCCCAAATTCTCAATTAAAGTATTAAAATACTGTTATGTTCTACCTAGTCAGTTTATCTGACGTGGTAGAACATAAAAATAAGACTTGAGCTAAAGTGTTTGGTTTCTAGGAGAATTTCTTTGAAACTCCAAGTCTCAAACATGTTAGAGATGCACCAGTTCATCACCTTCCTAGCTATTAAGCAAGTAATAGGGTTAGTAGCTCTAAAACTTACTTGTTTAGAGTAAGTATTTTAAGCCTGATTTGTTAGTGGAGAATTTGATGATTTGAAAATATTTGCACTGTCAGATAATTTCTGATAACTCATTGCTCATTACTGCATTTTATTCCATAAATATGCTAAGAGTTTGCCTCTACCCCTATGATACAATGAGCCTCCGCTGCCTGATACTGACATGCCCTGAGACAAGTATTGCTTGCATTGAAATGTTTAACTCTTTATAGTACCTAAAATTCAGCTCTGCAATCTATACACATGTTGTAAGTCTTGTTTGTGCTTACAGAAGCATTGGCTTTATTTTCACTGCAAAGGTGCTTTTTTCCCATAATATTTTGCTAATGAGTTTCTTTTGAGAGAAGGTTCTATCTGCTTTCTTATAGCATAAACAAGATTAGGAATGTGATTGTTATCCTTAAAACATAGGGTGAAACAACGGATTACTCTGTTTCTATTTACAATACGTACTTCTAATATACAGCTTTGCTAATGACTAGTAAATGAAATATTAGTAACTCATTGTTATACCTACCTCTTTCGTTCACAGGAAAAAGAAAGAGAACTTGAAGCAAAAAATATATATGCTAATCGTATGTTGAAGCCAACACCAAGAAAAGACACGGATATTGTACAAAGAAAAAGAGGTAACTTACATAAAGCAATAAAGAAAAATTATTGGCCACGCTTTGAATTGACTCAGCTGGGTTATACCTTTTGTGACACTTGGTGTTTCACTCTGATGCTGCTTGTTCAGGAATGTTTATCTTTTTGCACTGCTTTCTTCACAGCACTGGGCACAAAGGAGGGCACATGGGTTGTTGACTGTTCTGTAACTGCAGCAGAACCAAAACACAGAACTTCACCAAACAGGAGACTTAACTCCTTTCATACCAGATGTTCTTGGGTAAAGGAGGAGGGGAAGGTTGTTTGTAAAATCTCTGATAGATCATAGGTAACGTCCACTTGACAATAAATTACAGATCCTTTAAAAATATGTATTTTCACTGCTATGAATATTTTGGTGATCTGTTTTATTTATTTTTTTACTGATTGAAATTTACTGTCTGTCATATGAGCTGCACTCCTTTTTTCCTCAAAGGGTACATATGTCCCAGAACATAATCTTCTAAAATTATCACTACAGTGATTTCTTCTGGTGTGACAAGACAGCCTCAAACCTTATGCTACCCACATAAATATGGGTGTTACGTGTGTGTACTTGGGCTATTTTCACTGAATCAGTAGAATCTATTTGTCAGAAGCAGCAGAAATTTATGGGACTGTTTTAAATATTTAATGCCAGTATTTCAAACAGTTTGTCTACTGCTCGTTTTGTTATAGATGCTCTACTATTATCCCGTTTAGGGTTCCGATTTTTTAAAATGTTATTCCTTAGAGATAAGTGTACAGGTTTCAAAGATGCAAATAAGCGAATTTTAATTTTATGAGTTTGCTTCTGTGACAAGCAGTAAGATGAGTGAGATATTTTGGGGGGATTTTTAACAAATAATATACTCAAATGACACTGTAAGTAGCTTTAAGGAAGTTTTTTAATTATTTTTTTCAGCAGAATTTTTGCATGCATTTTTTTATGATTTTTTTTTTATAATTAGTTTTTACAGATGTTTACAACAACAGTGTGAAACTTGTCAATACTTTCCATTTCCATTGGCTTCCATACAGTCTTTTATGTTTGCTGTAAATCATGAAAAATGAGAGACAGGTATATAGCAGGATATTTTTGAGAGAAACCACAATTTAATTAGTTTGTATTTTCTACAGCCAACAACCAAAATATTAAAAAAGGACCACAGCTCACAAAAGGTGTGCAAACCAGTGGATACTTCTCACCAGCAGAGCTTCTTCCAGAATCAGAACTTGTCTGTGGTGACACAGTAAACAAGAAAGAAGGAATTCTTCCTAAAATAGTGAGTTCCATAAAAATTTGATACCTGCTCTGGATAATTCACCTATCAGATTATTTAAGGCAGAGCTTTTAGAAAATATATGTAAATATACAAATATAAATATATAGAAAATATGATTTAGAAAACATCCTGTGTTTTAAAAGAAAATCTACCCTTCTACAAATAACATGCTCCATTTTTGTGACAGTTTATCATATTCTGTGTCTTGAGCCACTAGCTCAGTTTATTTCTTTTTCTGCCACTGTCATATTTTTCAAGTTTTTGAGACTTCATTTTGGTTTTCTTCCGTTTTCTTTGTTTCTAATGCTTATTTAAGCAATCTGTTAAACAGTGATGGCTGCCTTTTCTCTCTTTTCTCTTTGGCCTTAATTATGGTTTCTTTTACTTTCCAGATTTATTTCACAATGCATAAAGCTAACACTTCCTCTTATTGTCACAGTGCTGGTATTTCTTCTGGTTTTCTAGCTTTGTCAATGTGCTTGGGGTTTTTTTGTTTTCCATTTCCTTTTTTATTATAAAAATAGTACCATTAGAAGTATTGCTAATACTTTTGTGACCCCAGGCTAAAATCAAAGAGATTTGTATAGTCTTAAAAATCAGAATGAGCTAGATTCTGGTACAAATTGTACAAATAAGGCTAGGACTATTTTTCAGAAGTAATGCACTGAGGATGCTCTTGACTGGCTTCCAGTTAGGGCTGAAGCTTATTCATGGCTGTTTCATTTGTATCTTCTCTCTTCCAAAATCCTTTCTGTAACCATGGATGTAGTTTATTGTGTATATTATTCCAGTGTATACTTGGGTGTGTGAGTACAGAACCATACAGTGGGTACAAGTGCAGTTGGTCTCATGAAATCCAACTATATGATCTTTATGTGGTTATTGCTTTAAATAATGCAAATTAGATTTCGGCAGTCAGTTTTTAAAGTGAAGCATTTTAAATACCTGGCCACCATCTCCTTATGTAGTTTATATTTTTTAATATAACAATGATAATCTTGTAATAATGAAGGGAAAATACTTTGAAGGTTTTTTTCTTTGTTCATTAAGTAGTAACTATTTTTCTTAGAAATACTTTCTCTTAAGTGCCGCTACATTTCTGTGTTATTAATATCACCAGTAAAAATCTCTATCTTTTCTGCAGGTTCCTTCCTTTTAAATGTATATAGATATTCGCTAGCTGAATTTGTCATCCAAGATTAAATCTTTCTCCTTCACTGTTTGGTACTTAATACTTCAAAAATTTTAGAAACTATCTGAATCTACAACCCACTTGCTTGACTAAAAAGATCAGATTGTGGAAGTAGAGGGTAACTAAGTGCTTGCTTCTTAAGAGAATAAGGTGGTGAGGTTTGGCCTTCTGGTAAAGCCCTTAAAGAGGACAACTGACTTCTAAAGAAAACTACCCCGACAGTGATAATTTTCCTTTATGGCATTGGAGCTGCAACTTCCCTGAAATGTGTAATACAAAATAGAGTTAACTGTCTATTCATTTTGTTTCAGGTGTATAAAACAATGCTAGAAGTGATGATATTTTGGGGCCAAACCCTTGGGTTGTCAAAGTTGGTTTGTTTTAAGGTGACTTACTCATTTTATGTGTAGCAGTAAGAGTGTGATTTCAGAATGACATAGAAGTTCTTATGATTTTGTTAGTTTGTTTGTTTTATTGACTGGTTTTCCCCATCAGTTTCGGTTTTGTAATAATGTATTTCAGGAAAAAGAAACTCGAGACAAAGGATGGAAAGAGCAAACAGACTTCTTAAGACAAGACCAAGACAGAGAAAGGGAAGAGAAACTGAAACATTTTCAGGAAATGCCGGCTTTAGAGGAGAGAGTTCCAAAACTTCATGACGGTAAGGAAACAGGCAGCTGAAGGCTGGAAAATGCGCCATAGAATACTAATCAAATGAGGCTGCTGGTTTCTGGTGAGAAGAGCAAAATGATTTTGCAGAGATCACTACAGTGGAAAATTATTTTCAGTTATATTATGCAAAGAAGATTCAGAAAGAAATATGGGATATAGAATAATCTGTGCCCTCTACTCAGCTGTGATTAGGTATGCAACAGCAACAAATGCTGTCCACAAAAAAGTGTTGGAGTCTGAGAGATTTTGGTTCACAAAACAAGGATGAGATAGCAGGCAAATGCTGATGTTATCTCTGACTTGCTAAAGGTTATTGAGGTGTGCAGTAGATTTTTACTATTGTAGAACAAATTTCCTTTGTTTAATATAGCCTATTTTTTCAGCACGTATCTACTTCACTTACATAATTTGAAATTGTAGTTTCTCTTTTTGGTTTTGATTATCTGAATCATTTGGTGTGGCTGTTTGAAAAATGTCAGTTTCTATATTTTAATACTGCTTTTTCATTAATTTGATTTTCACAGCATCTTAAGGACTTAAATTCTCAAGTCAATCTCAAGTATTTTAGATGGACTTTACCCTGTCATGTTAAACTCTTTCTGTGATTATAGTTAATGAACAGTAGCACTTACTCTATATGACAAGAATTCTAAAAATCTGTAGCTGCTTTCAGAGGTAAAGTCTCTGAAAATCTTCTGACACAACTGACATGAGCCGAGAATCTGCTCTGTTATGTTTCTGAATAGGATGATTTAACCACCTTACCCATCGTATGATATAAGCTGGTATTTTCCCCACCTTACAGAAAGAAAGGTAGCTCCTTACTTAATTTGGTAGAATGATATACTATTGAAAAAATATCTCTTAAATATTTTGACTGAACTGCTGCAGTTATTTCTGAAAACTTGAGCTGAATTACAGTAGATAACGTGGAACTCTGTGCAAACAAAATTCAGAAATTTGAGTAAAGTATTGAAAGGAGAATGCCAGTATGTTGCAGGGGCCAAGTAGTCATATTCAACTTTTGGCCAAACACATGTCTGTTGTCTCGACAGAAAAATATTTTGAAGAGAGAAGTATTTGAGAAGCTTCCTCTTTCTTCTACACATAAGCATTTACAAGTTCTGTCTATAAGTTTGGTGCTGTTTTGTACCTTTGGTGTCCCTTTATAGCTGTGCACAGTCACTCTCATGGAGTCCACAGAACACTTGTGTAAAGGTGTTTTCTGCATGCAGCAGATGCAGTATATTTTAAATCGTTCCCTATTTGAAATAGGTGTTGACTCCTATGACTTTGAGACCTGATGGCTTCACAGGAGTGGGAAAAAAACCCCAAACATATATCCCAGGACTGGCCTAACGTCACTGATGATGACAAAGTAAAATAAAGTACTGTGCAAGTCAGAACTATTAAAATCAGTAATGCTGTATTCATTTTCATTCAAACCCAGGAAGTGGGAAGGCAATTGGCAGAAATGAAATGGCTCTGAAAATTCTAAAACATGGATAATGTCTGGATGCCTTTGAAAGATGACAATAGATTTTTATATCTTAGTGGAGAACCAGGAGTGGATTTAGTTGTAATATTTGAAGAATTTATTTTTGCAGTAGGAAAACCATATTGTGCGTAGAAGAGCATGTTAAAAACTCAATGGTTTTTGCTTGCATTATTTTCAAAATCTTTTATGGGCACATTAAAATTAAAACATTTTAAATATTGCTTAAACATTTTTCACAGAGTGGGAAAGGAAAGAATATGACAAAATGAAAAAAGAAAGCAACTTTTCACTGGATAAGGAAGAGAAAATAAAGATGGAGACAGAAATCCACAAACGTGAAGTAGAGAGTGAAAGCCCTGAAATGTTGGAAGAGCGGCGAAAAAGAGAGTTCCTGCTTGCTAAAATGCAAGAAATTGATAGAGAAATTCAAAGTACAGCAAACATGAAACCAACTTCCCAAGCACCACTCGTAAATACAGCAAGAAAATCTGATTCCCTGGAGAAAAAGGAAAAAAATAATCCATTCTTTGAGATTCCAGGGAAGTTTACTAATGGATTTCCTCTAAAGGACAGCCAGGATGATGCCACAAGAACACAAGGGCAGAAGCAACGAAATGTAAGGACTGTAGATTTAAGTAGTGAGTTAACATTTGGTAGTTACGTACCTTCCTTCGGGAAAGGATCAGGGAGACCAAGTTGGCTTACTCAAAAAAGCGACAAATTAGAAGAAAATGTTAAGGAAAATGCAGATTTCGATAGTAAAAAAGAAAAGAAGTCCAATTTAATGGAACAACTCTTTGGAAGCAGTGCCAGTACCGTTGTTCTCTCTAAAAATAACGATACACCACCTTTTGATGTGGGTTGGGACTCTAGTAATACTCCCTTTGTTGATAAAAACAGTAAACTCAAAGAAGACAATGAGCTTTTTGGTGAAGGAAGAAACCTAAACAGACACCGTTTGCAGTACACTACAAGCAAGCCAGGAGTTAAGACCCTTGGTTCTTTAGAAGATGAAATCGAAGAAGTAGTCTTACAGTGATCATATTTTTATATGTTTCATATGTAAATACTGAAGAACTATTTTCACTTAATATTTATTAGATACAGATTTGAAAGATGTCAGATCTATTGTAAAGCCTTATGAAGGAATAATTTGCATATATGGGTTTATGTACAGGGAGAGGTTCAGTGCTTGGTTTGGTTTTGTTTTTATCTGTAGGCTGCTCACAATACACTGCTTTTCAATTGGAGTGCTTCTTTTAGGCCTCAGATATTTTCTTTCTCACACATTTGGAGAGCCTCTTAACTGTGCCAGGAGAAGGCATGTGTAATATCAGTCATGAAATGGATAGAAGAGACATTGCTAGCACAAATTCTCTTAGAAAGAGAATATTTTACGCTGCTGTCATGTTATCTCATGACATCAACAGAGGCATAATTAACTCAGGAACAGCCAATCTCTCTTTTGTGTAGGTTTTCTGTCAACCTTTATACCAAATGTGTCTAACTCTTCTCATATATACAGATTATATTTGTTATACAATGCCATTTTTTGTAATTTCTGAATTTTTATGTAAAATTCCAATCATTACTAAGTAATTTTTTAACAAAATGGTTTTATTAAAGGAGTTGAGTAAACTTTTTGTGTGTAGATCCTCTTTAGTACAAAGTTCTGACTTTTTATATTGTGTACTGATATTGGGGGAGAAGTTGATAGCAACATTGCTGGTGATGTTATGTACTGGTTGGTGCTGTGCACACAAAAAGGTAGGTAATGAAGGATTTAGCAGAAACATTTGAGAAAATAAGCTGAAGATCATTCCTTACTAGAACAACAGATTTTGAAATGCCTCTCTTGATATGCTTCCTATGAGCCTCATTCAGAATACACCAAAAACCAGAGAAATCTCATGATTTCAAGATGCTCTGAGTCAAGATTTCTCTGAACACAACTATTCTTCTGAAAAGAAAGGCTGGTGTCTACATCATGCAGTCACTTTGTTTGCTCCCCCATTCAGAAAGAAAATTAGTCACAGATCCAGACCCAGCGTGTGGGACTGTTCTGACTGCTCAGTAGTGAAGAGCAGCTCATGTTCACCTGTTTGCTTACAGTCCCAGTTACATTCATTGTAATTTTACAGATTTTATCAGGTTCATTTTGCTTGCAGATGGTCAGAATATCAGGACAGTTCTGACTGGCAGCAGTGAATGTAGCTGTCTGTGTTACTCTACTGCAGTGACTTCTTGGGGGGAATACTGTGGTGTAAGAGCTAGGAGAAGTCTGTGAGTAGATACTGTGGGTGTTTGTGAGTGGGTGCTTATTTGTCTTAACTTCCTGTCCTACTTGTGGGTGACTGCTGCCCTTCTAGAAGAAGGTGCCTTGCTCCTGAAGATACTTTTGAGGGTGGTGGGTTGTTTATTTTTCTTTCCTGTGGCTGAGGATTCCAAGGCACAAAACAATGATACAGCTGCTGCAGTTATTAAGGATTGTGTGTATGGAGAGGAGGGTTGTTTTTTGTTTCTTTGCAAGTCAGCTTTGCTGAACTGATGTGCCCTGCTGTTTCAATTACAAATGTATAGTTTCTAAGCTGTTTTATATTATCAGCCCCTTCTTGAGTTCACAAATTTTCACATCCTGTTACTGGACACTTCTGAAGCAAATACTGTGGTGGCTTGCACAAATAATAAAAGGTGTATCTGCTTTAGGAAGGTGAAAAGAAATTGATCTGCTGGGAACAGTATCACAGGTATAATTTTCCTTTTCCCCTCATTGCTGTCCACCTCTACAGCTTATTTATTTGCGTCTCCTGCAGCACTTTCTAGTTTTAGAGTTACTGGTATAGAAATACCATTACAGTTAAAATGTATAAAGGCAGCACTTTGAGAGGTAATCTTCTGACTGTGGCGGGAAAGCTTTGGATTCTTCTAACATCTGTAAGCAGCATTCCTGCTACTTAGTAGTAGTTTTCTGCTCATTGCCAGAAACTTTTGCAAGGTCATAAAAGGATCTGTAGACCTTACAACTGGGCACATTGATATCCTGTAGTCCTCTGGATCCCTGGTCTTGGGTGCTGTAGCTGGGTAATTTTGATGTTGCTTTTAGTGGTGGCAGCGTTTAATAGCACTTGATTGACTGAAAAAGAAATCCAACTTGTGCAGTAAAAAGTAGGTCACAGAAGCTTTGATGGTTTGTATATGATTTGATGTGTATGTCCAGTTGTAGGTTCTGTTTGATGTTTAGATGTATGGCTGTTACTTGTGTTGTGCTTTGCTTTCCTTCTGAACCACCAAAGATGAGAAATTCCTCCATTCCAATAAGAAAGGATCATTAAAGTTTGGTGAACAGTTTTGATGGGATATTCAGGGAGATTATTACTGTCCCAGGAAAACTGGTCTTCCAGTTCTGATCCCCAGGAGAGTGGTCATCAAAAAAGTATCTCAGGAGCATCTGATGAGGGTGGGCAAGTGTCAGGGCTCATCTGACAGAGAAAACAGGAAGTTTTAAGAATAAAGATGTCTCTTTTTGTGAGAGATGAACTGTAGAGCATGGGGGGAGTGTAGTAAATCTTCTGACATCCAGAAGAAATATAAACCATCAGAGGGGAACTTGGGATGCCCTTCACAACTCGGAACTGAAGCCTGAAGAACGCTATGGTGGTAAGAAAACTGAACTAGGAAATCCTTAAACATACTGAATATTTTTCTCAGCTCTGTATTATCTTTGGGCTTAGCTAAAGGGTAAAAAGAAAAGTGATTTTTCAGAACCCTGGTGAATCTGATGTCTGTGATTTTGCTTCGCCTATCACATCCATGCCTAAAGAGGTGAAATGCAAATCTATAATGCTTCCGAAAGGGGGACACTTGCAGAGGATGAGCTGAGGCTTCTTGGTAGCCTCAGGTTCATTGCTGGTCCTGAGACAGAAGGTCTGATCCAGCCAGCCCTGAGTCTATGTGCAGTCAGGAGATGTGAAAGAATATCTTATCCGGCATGGTAGGAGTGTGAATTTGCTCATGGAAACGTAGTGGGACGGATAGCTGTGAGAGCATCAGCAAGGCTTTTGCTGATTCTTGTGCTCTAGAAGGTGCTTCAGGTAAGCCTTTGCTATTCAAGAAAACAGTAATGAATGCTGCATGGTGCTCTGAAGCACATACCTGCAAAAACCAATGCAGCAGAAGTGAGTGCCTTCAGGGGAATCATGCTGCCAGTTGCAGGAAGGGAGGTTTTGTTCCCAACATTGCACAGCTTTGCTAAACCTGACCTGCTCTTGTTCCAAGATAACAACTTTAAGCATAAGAGATGCCCCGGGTGACATTGCTCATTTATAAAATTCCCTTTTGTTGGATCAGATTTAATGTGCTCTCCTGTTTCGAATTATCTCTTTGATTAGCTGCAAAGTTTTGATGTCTGCAGGAGGAGAACAATTGCATCAGTGTGCACTGTCAGCCAGGACTTGTGACTGCTGGGGGGTTGCTAGGATACCTCTCTAAAAGGTACGATTCACTTGATTAACCACCAACCCAGTTTGCATGAGGAATATTTTTCCTATCTTTGTTTTGTGCTGCTGTCAACTGTGCATCAGATGTGCATGTATGTTTAGAGCAAGCTACAAGTTGATTGTCATGTGTGTCCTTTGCCGCCTTTTGATATGCAATAAAACCCTCTGTGCTTCATAGCAAAGAATCCAGAGTTATAGTACCAATTCCAGTAATCTGGAAAATGAACATGGCTTCCACAGGGGAACGTCAACCACAGAGAAGGTTTGACTTCAGATACGCGTTTCTGGCATTATAGCTAAGGTTTAACTTTATATCTGTGAAGATGTAAGGGAAGATGACCCACCAAGGTCCCAACCAAAGCTATTCTATGATTCTGTCATCCTTGCCACATTCCACTGGTGTTAATGCTCCCTTCCAATGGAAATCCTTTGCACAAAGCTCCTTCATTCTACTTGCACAAAGTTGCCTCAGATATCTCCTATGTGCCCATCTGTCCTTGATTATGACAACATTGTATTCAGGATGCAAATCCTGTCTCCCTCCACAATAGCTGCTTCCTGCATGCTTATTTTTCCAATACCCTTTTTTTTCCTCCATATTCCTGTTTCCTGAAACATTTGTCTTCAGGACCTTTGTCTTCAGCACATCTTGCCATCATTTCATAGAATCATAGAATTAACTGGGTTGGAAGAGACCTCCAAGATCATCAAGTCCAACCCTTGATCCAGCCCCACTGTGATTACTAGATCATGGCACTCAGGGCCACATCCAGCCTCATCTTAAAAACCTCCAGGGACAGTGAATCCAACACCTCTCTAGACAGGCCATTCCAATGCCTGATCACTCTTTTTGTAAAGAACTTCTTTCTAATACCCAACCTAAACCTCCCCTGGCACAGCTTAAGCCCGTGCCCTCTTGTCCTTTCTGTGAATCCTCCTTTTTCCTGCAGCCCTCTTTCTGCACTTTCCCTTAAATTTCCATAAACTCCTCTTGCTGCTTCCATGTCTTTCCTCCTGATGAACCATCATTCCTTTGTTCTGTCTGAACAGACTTCTGCTTTTCATCCCCTAGGCATCACAGTTATCTTCTCTCCAAGTTCCCTTTGTCTCCTCTCCCTTGGTTTCATTCCTCAGTCTGGAGCTCCCCACCGGCTGTGTTGTGCTGTTTTTCTTCTAACCTGTGGGTGGGAGTAATGTTGCAAGAGAGGAGAGGCCTCCTCGGAAAGGGAGGTGACCTTCTTTTGGAACTGCTTTCGCTTGTGCTCAAACCCCCACGCATGAGCACCGAGGTGCTGGTACTCCAGCAGTCTGCAGTGACCAGGCACCGAGGTGTGTGTGCCCAGCTGGCCTGGACAGGGGTCCTTACGGCAGCCCAGAGCCCGCTCGGAAGTTCTCTTCAATCTTCCAGTCTCTTTTTTGACTGGGGATTGGAAGTGCCATCTGTGTCCTTCAGGAGCTGCCTGGAGAATTTGTGTCCATCTTATCCCACCTCTGCAAGTCGTTGGGATTCCCTCACTGTCCTTTCTCGCCTTCTCCAGACTGCCAAGAGCTCCAGCCTGTTCTTCCCAACATCTCCCCTCAACAGCTTGTCTGTTTTAATCTGGGTATAGGCCACCCCTTCTATTCCAAGTAACCTAAAAGGCTGCACATTGCTGTGCTGAGATCTTGATGACCTACTAATCTGAGTGCCTCTGACAGCCCTTCTGCCGATCCTCCTGCTGCTCCCACATTCCAGACCTTCCCAGTCATTTTCCTCTTATACAGTCTTCTTGTTTCTGTTACTGTTCTCTACGCTGTGATATCCTGGGAGTCGTGGGACTCGGGCTGTGTTTTGCAGAGCCTCTAACGAGCTGTTAGCTTCACGGTTTGCTGCTTAATAATTCTCATGGTAGTGAGGACGGATAACGCAGGTGCTTGTAATTCACTAGAGATCAGTTAATTACTAGTACTCAGCATGAGGAAATCGTGTTCAGGTTGGCAAAGGGCACAAACTGAACTCCCATACCTGACCTTCCTCTTGCTGTAAAGCTAACTCTGGCTTTGAATTCTCAGTTGAAACAAGTACAAAACCAGGTCTTAAACTGCCTGTGCAAACCAAGCACCCAAGTCCTGGGGAATGATCCTTATTTAACAAGCAAGCATTTGCTTCACTGGTACATGGTTTTCCTTGTCTCATAACCCAGCATGTACAGGAACAGCAACAGCACTTGAGTTTCAGAGGCATTTCTGTCTCAGCATGCTCTCTAAACCTATTGGCCTCACGCCAACCATGTGGAAACCCTGAGGAAACGAGAGGTACAAATGGCCTTCTCCAAATCATACTGGCTGGTGGTGGAAGTTAGACTAAGAATTTCCACTTTCTCACACATTGTAAGGCACTGCTCCCAATTTCGTGTGTGTATGGGCATCCTCTATCCAAGTCTCAGAAATTCTAAAGAAAAAGGCATTCAGTCAATCTGCAGTTGTGGAATGAGTGGTGTGCAATTTATTTTATTGAAGAAAAGCATAAATCCAGGATGGAAATGTTCCCAAGATTATTCTAATGTCTTCTAAAAATCATGTCTGCTGCATGTTTGCTTCTAGTGAATACACCACATATGCTGGCACATGAATGTAACTTTTGTAAGCAAAAGATGTAACTTTGCTTTGACTGGTAAATCCCAGCATCCTCATGATACCATTCCTGCAGTCCAGAGGGAAAGAAAACACAGTTAAAGCACAAGCAACATTTACAAGATTCACTAGAAATATTTAATTTTAAGCAATATTAATATTTTTGTCTTCTCAGTTATAAATTACACTTTGAGGTCTAGAGTTCCTCCAAAATGTAATCAAGTAAATCCTGAGTTTATAAGATCACCATTGGTACATTGGAGATCAATAGCTCTTTTACAATAGCTCAACTGGAAGATTGAAACAAAGTATGTGTTGCTGTTCAAAGTACTTCATATTTCCTGAGAGAGAGAATGTTGAAATTTATAAGTGAATTGCAGAGTAATTGCAGGCTCTGTATGGCTAAGCCAAGGAAAAGAACTACTTACAAAAGAGCTTTGGTTGCTCTGTTGTGCTTGTTCATTCCTGAGTAGCTCTCATAACCTGCTCTGTCTTGTGTTGTCACAGAATGGGTCAGGTTGAAAGGGACCAGAGTGGATCATCTGGTCCAACCTCCCTGCTCAAGCAGGGTCATCCTAGAGCACATGGCACAGGATTGTATCCAATGGTTCTTGAGAATCTCCAGTGAGGGATGCTCCACAACCTCTGTGGGCAAGAATTGTTTAGCTGAGGTTAAAGTTTTATGAAACAGATCATGGCCCACTTTCATCTGTGCAGACTGTCCTGCTAATTCAATGTACCTTTCTTTTCTGAGCCATGATCTGAGGTCTTGCTCCCAATATTTACATAGTTTGGGACAAGGACGCCTTCTTAACCTAGACAATAAATGGTTGAAAAAAGCTGAACTTTTCAGAGGCTGTCTTTCCCAAATTCAGAAGGGATATTAATGAATCTGTATTTTGTCAGCTTATTAATTATTTGAATTATTGCTCAGAAACACTTCCTGGGTTTACAGGCAGTACAGACAGTGGGTATTACAGCTGTCAAGAGCTCCTGAGTATCACAAGTTCCCTTTAGAGGGCACCATTGGCTTCCTTGAAGCCTACATCGATGCCTGTGCTTGCTGTTAATGAGGCTTGTTCTCCACGATTGGGCATCTGAGTACATTTTCAGTATTTTTTGCTCTAAAGATTTTGGTTGCTGTAGTCTACTGCACTTCATCTACTGTAGGCAAATAATTGACATAAAATACATATCGTAATAGACTTCTGAGGCCTTGGCTGTGATTATTTTCTTAGTCACCATGCAAAATGCTGGCAGGAACATACACTCCAGGATGCTGAACTGTGTCTTCTAACAAAAGCTTTAAGATGACTGAAAGGCTCAGCTTCAAGTCATAGAAGCCAGCACACAAGTGAGCCTTCACTTCCGCTGTGTGGTCCCAGAGATGTATGTGGGGTTTACCATCCTATATGAACTGGATTTGCAGAGATAAACTGGATTCTCCTTCCCTATGACTGTACCTGTTTTCCAGCAGAAAGAATGTTTCTGCAGCCAGATGTATCATTCCATCTTCCTCTCTCCCACTCTCAATTTCTTATTTTGTGTGCTGTACCCAAGGTGGGCAGGATGTGGCTGGGTGGTCATCTTGGTTGATAAAATGATGCCAAAAGGGTGCATCTTTAGGAAGTCAGTGTCTGATGTGAGTTACTTTCTACAATGAAGAAAGTTGCTTTTAGATTGCTTAATCTACATTTCTGCTTCTTTTAATGAAAAAGCACGGATATCAGGGAAGTATAGAAAGTGCCTACTGTAGTCTCCCAGCTTGAGGCAATGCACGGTTCCAGGGAAGTCCACAGTGATGTAAGCAGGATAATTGTGTAAATGAATGTCTGCTCTGCAACAAAAAATGAGATTAATTTTAGAACTGAACCCTCAAAAGCATGTATCTCATTTGTCCAGATAATTATTGTAATGAAGAACATCCAACAAAATAGTCATTCAGATGCTTACCTTCTCTCTCACTCCTTATTATTGCTTATACCCTCTTCTGTGCAATTGCATCAACGTCGTGCTGATAATGTGGGTTTATATTTTACACTTCTGCAGTAATTAACTGCAGAGCTGCCCCAGCCATTCTCTAACACTGGAGATGACTGAGGACTGTTCAGCACGTTTTCAGCCTCTGAGCCAGCTTTTTGATTGTGTTCATAACATTGTCTTATTCAGTGGCTTGAAAGGTGCCTGTAGCCTACAGTAGGAGCAGGCTGACTGGTACAGGCAGAAGGGAGGACTGGGTTGAAGGAAGAAGAGCCCAGATGAGGGTGTAAAAGCCATTCTTTGGTGCCTTGCAAGGGTTTTTTACAAGCACCACGAAGCTGTCATAGGGCAGCAGCAATAGCTGCAAGGCAGCCCAGCAGATGTCCCTAGGTATGAAATCCTGTGAATCTCACCAACCCATCACTTGTCTCTTCTTCCATCTCTGCCACGGGTGATTTTCATGACACCCAGCAGATTAAACCTCCTCGATGGACCTGATATTCAGGAAACTCAACATAAACTTATTTTGTGTTAATGGGACTCACTGTTATTCCTTGATTCCCAAAAAGTTTGTAACCTCACTCTTGCAACACACTGAAAACATCAAATCTCTTCTGAAATGTTATAAAATGTCCTTTTTTTTTTTTTCCTAGTTAAATCATTAGAACCAAGTTAGAAGAAAATCTAATTCTACTAATCTTATAGTTTATTTATGTAGTCACTGATGGCAGGCATGTTTACATCGCTGTGATCCTAAACCTTAGGGAATTGAATTTCATTTCAGGGCTGCTGGGTCTGCAAATCCCATGAGATTTTTAGCTTTGATTTGAAAATAAACAGGGTGGGTTTTTCTCCTATGGTTGTGAAGAAAACGTTCAAAGATAGAAGCTGGAGTCCTCAAAAAAAGAGATATAGAAAGCACATTCAAGAAATAAAAAATACACGCTAACATAATAAAAGTTTCCAAATGCATATTTCATCTTCTACCTTTTTTTTAATATTTTTATTTTACATGACAAAAGGTGACAATTCAGGATTTTGGATTTGCTTAGAAAAGCAGTTCTTCAAGTCCCCATTAAGATGAGCATGAGTTTCAGGCTGGTTTGCGCCATTACACTGATTACTGTATTCTTCCTAAGTAAGAGAATTTATCCAAATAACTCCTGTCCAATTAAATATGTGTTACTGGTATCTCCACTTTGCAGGAGGAGAACAAGTACACAGAATCTGAGTCTTCCAGAGTGCCTAAGAATATCTGGCTCCCAGGTACCTTAAGAGAGCCACTCAGTGACTACATCCACTCGGTCCAGCTTCGGACTTGAGGTGCTGTGTTTTAATCTTGACTCGTGCAGGAGCCAGTGGGGCTGGTGGCAACCTCTCTGTAACCAGAAGTTCTTTGCATGTTTGTTCTTACCCCTTCAGAAAGGTGAAAAAGTGGTGTGTCTCAAAGTGTCACCAGTTAACTTAGAAGTAATTGTATTCCTTTCTGAGAATTTTCATTTTTTCAATGATCTGAGACATCTCAGAGCTGAGACCATTCCAGTGAGGTACAACCCAAATTTGAACGAAATCAGTTATTTGTTGATCTAAGATGTTTCACCTGCTCTGTTTCAAAACAGTTTATAAACACTTCACTCTGAAGCCAAGTTCAAGAGCCCTCAGGCACCTGATCTGCAGGGAAGGCAGTGGACAAATAGGTCCTGAAACACTCCTGAGGCCACAAGTCTGGACCTGGCAGACTGCAGCGGTGTGTGGGTGCAACAGGGATGCTGTATGTGGTATCTTGGGTTTATCTCACTAGCTTGCTGCTTACAATGATCCCTCATGAAATGAGCGGGTTCCCAGCCATCAAAAGCACAGCCAGCAAAGGAGATGGTGGCCACAGACACAAACTAAACCCAAATCTGGTGTCGCTTCTTGTGCTGGCTCACTGCTCGTGGCGTATCTTCCCCTTTCAGCGCATTACCCTGCCATGGGCTCAGATATAGCATAAAAAAAATTAAAATACTTGAGGCCCTGTATACCCCATAGGCTCCAAATTGGCATTTCTACTGCAAAGCTGCATAGGCAGTTGAAGTCTTGAAGTGAGGTTGCATAGCAGCTGTGAGAGAGGCTTTCAGCAGCAGAGGAGGATACTTCTGTTCTCACAAGTACACTCTTGGCTCTCTTTTTTTTGAAGGCTTGTCCCAAATACAGCAGCACTTCACTTGCCTCAGCCTAGTAGAGGTTTTCTACAAAAGGTGTGTGCTCCTGATCTTCTCCTGGAGGTCAGTTACTGACAGTGCTGCCCTGAGTGGTCTGCAGTCATTGATGCAAAAATTATGAAATTGTTCCTCTGTCAATATGTCCATAATGGGTTCGGCTTGAATTTTAAGCTGGATTTACTTTTCCAAAACACAGTCAGCTTAATCCCTGGAAAGTCCAAGTTCAACAGTATTTTCTTTATTTAGAAGGAGACTGTAGTTAACACAGCAATAGAGTTGCACCTTACATCAAGAACACTTTACTCCTTGTACTATGAATGTTCCTTCAAACGTTGTGTTGTTAGGGTGACTTCTGATTTTTATAATGGAAAATAAATGACTTCTTGGTATGACTGTACCTTCAGGAAGTCTGCTGCTTTAATGCAGTGCCAGTGTGATATCTGGTTTTTGTCTTTTAAAGCTTTTAATTTTTCTCTCATGTTAGACAGTGCCCGGTTCACCTTAATCCTGACAGTGTCCCACTGCAGCCACGCAAAACATCATAGCCTCCTCAAACTCTTCGACTTTTTTCTGAAGATTTTCTTTATTCCAGTTTATGACCTTCTTAGAACTTTCATACAACGTTCAGATGCACCAACTCCTACCCCCTGACCTCTATTTCAGTGTAACAACAGAGAAGCAGAAAGGATCTCTTCTTTACAAAACCCAGTCCTGCACTCAGGTAGGAGAATGTGTCATCTCATCCTTGACTTAAGCGGAATTGTCTCAGCACAACTCGGCTCTGGTCCTTCATTCTTCCTTCTAAAAAGCTGTTCTCACTGCTTTAGTGACAAGACTTTCAAAATTACCCAAATGCTATTTCTCTAAGGTATTTCTGAAAGAAACTACTTTTTCTTTGCTTTGGGGTGCTAAATAAGTCAGACTCCCCTTACCTCCTCTGGAAACACAGGCTCTGTAGCCCCTTTACTGTCCTTATACTCTCCAATTTTGTATGGAACACTTTCCTTAGGAGCTTGTCAGGCAGGGGTAAATTGGTGCAAGTGTCTGTTAGAATCATTATTGGAATATTATTTTGGAACATTATTGGAATATTATTTAGAGTTGAATTTGATACATGGATGTGAGCAGCTAAGGGAGCTAGGACCCAGGCATATGGTCTGTGCTTCATCTCTTAATAATGAATAATTATTAAGTATTATTCATTTATTATCAATTACGATAGTTTTTAGTAGTTTGCTCAAAACACTAATAAAAATGTGGCTGCAGCTATATTAAAATTTTTTGACAGTTACTCAAATATATCATAATGAAATTTGTCATCCAGTGTATTGCTGATAACTGATGAGACCTATACAGTCATTGTATTTTTCAGCTTCATGGGTTAACTGCCTTTCACACCTAGCTAATGTGAGGACAAAGGACTGTTGTGATGAGGAACAATTTCCCATTGTTTCTATTAAGGACAGAAATGTTACTATTCAAACAACTGGTGTTAAATACAGAATGCATAGAGGCTCATGCTCCTACTCAGTGTGCCATCCCTTATGTATTTAAAGGTCGTGTTAATCCTTTAAGTCATCCCCTTGTATTGAAGCTTCATGATTATCTCACCATCTACTGTGACCCCTCAACTTCTTTTCCCCAGGGTGCAATCACTGCTCCCATAAGCACAAATGTTCTTTTTCCAAGTATGTAATTATTTGACTTCACTGTAAATTGATTCTGTTTGCCTGTTTGTACTCAGTTTATTGCATCTGCTGGAGGGAACACCAGTCCTTTTTTTTATTTAACAATCCCCCATTTTTGTTTTATGTGCAAACTTCACCAACAGTATTATATTTATTTCCAGTTCACTGCTAAAAGTTATTAATGTGAAGAACAAATGGCAATGCACTGAAAATACATTTCCTTAGGTATACTTATGTTTGAGATCTGTCAGTTAACTGGTTTTATCACCTACTCTTTTAGTGATGATTCAGCAAAAAACTTATCTACAATAATAAAAATGTCCTATATTTATACGTGTGTATAAGTATATACCTGTATTGAGTTTGCATCTATGCATTTATCAGTGAAATTTGTGACATGACAAAAAAAGTACTGCGTGGCTTTGTAGAAAATTTGGTTTCCTTGTTTTCTTACTGGTATTGATTGTACGTCTCTCCTTTAATTTGTTGAATAATGAAATCTCATATATTATATTTGCTAGAACTGATATTACACTGACAGAAGAATGGTTAATTTGGTAATCCTCTTAGTGCCTTTTACATAGAAAAACACACTGAGAGCAGCACTGTGGAGAAAGACTTCGGGGTTTTCTTATATGAAAAGCTGGACGTGAGCCAACCGTGTGCACTTGCAGCCCAGAATGCCAACCACATCCTACCTGCATCAAAAGAGGGGTATGCATCCAGGTCTTGGGTCCTCAGCACAAGAAAGACATCAGCCTGTTAGAGCAGGTTCAGAGAAGGGCCACAAGGAAGACCAAAGGGCTGGAGCACCTCTCCTATGAAGACAGGCTGAGAGAGTTGGGGTTGTTCAGCCTGGAGAAGAGAAGGCTCCAGGAAGACCTTATAGCAGCCTTCCAGTACCTACA
>NW_020956069.1:0-5083 GCF_003031625.1 Empidonax traillii
TGAAAAGTACCTGCTCAGCATGTTTATTATCTGTTTTTCAAACATAACTCTATTGAATTCCAGCTTTTTTCCTTGGTCCCAATATACTGTCCACTCCATGAGCTAAATGTATGAGGGGTTGTTGCAATTCCTACAAACTGCCTGGTCTATATATTCCTAAAGCCTCTCTCCAGCTCCAGAATGGCTGACTCAATTTTTGCCTTTTTTTATTAAAGAAGAAAACCCAGCTGGATGGCAGCTGGATGGACAGTTCCCTTGGGATCCCATCCTGTGTGCCAGGGTAAAAGCCAACACGACCCGAAAAAGCCACTACAAACCCTCTGGAAAATACGAGCCCCTCATCAATATGACAGATATGCCACTATAATTAAAGTCTTCAGTAACAGACACTATGCAGCCAAAATATTCTATTTCCTGCTGCAGCATTGATCACATCCTGACGGCCCATATTAATGAGCTGAGGCCTCACTGGCCATGGGAGCTGCTGTTAATTATCATTTTTGAAAGCATCTCGTCTGTCTGGTGAGATGCAGGTACCTGACCCCCCTCCTGCAGCATCCCGACCCATCCACAGGCTTTCTGCCTGCTCAGGAGTCCAGGGCTGGTGTTCTTCACTGCCAGACAGGAAAGACTAAAACATATGTAAACCTTGAATTTCCAGTGAGCTGCTCAGTGCAGAGAACTGGCTCTCCAGGGAAGGAAAATGGGACTCAGCATTCACTCAGCTCCGGAGGGACCGAACCCGTCCGGAGGCTCCCGGCTCAAACAGCCACAGAGAGTGTCTTCAGATTGTTGGGACAAAATCAGAGCCAGCCCACGGCTCCCAGCCCTGCAGTGCCCCTGCCTCTCCAGGAGGGATTTCCCAACCTTCCCATTTCCCCAGCACAAAGTACATCCTACAGAACCAGGCAGGTTTTCAGTCTGTTCCCTCGTCCACAGAGGAGCAGCTTCCACTTGCATCGACTTTTCCTGGCCAGGACCAGAGACTGGACAGTTTGGGAAAATGAACACCCCCTGGTTTCCGTAAGGAGAACTGGGATCATCTGCTAGTGGAAGCACAAAGCTGATCCTGTGGCTGGAAGCACAGCTCTGCCCTGCCCAGTGGTTACATAAAAGCGGCCCCGTCGTGGTGGGTAGCGCAGCTCTGATGGGATCTGCAGCGACAGCCGCTGACTTTGCTGAGGAAAATCAGATTTTCCTGGATTTTACCCCCGTGGCCCTCACACGTAACAAGCCAGAGGAAACACGACAGCATCTTGCATTCTGTGTGTGCAGAATTAACTGAATTCCTTACGAAATTTCAGCTGCCAAGTTGCTCCTGCGGCCGAAGACAACGGCACCGGTGAAGGTGATGTGCTCGGACAGTAATTGCCAAAGTGTAATTAAGGGCAGAGGAGGGCCTGCAGCTTTAGAACAATGATGCAGGAGGAACAAAGCACCCAGCTGCTCCCTGGGATCCCACTGGATCACTCTTTGCAGTTGGAGAAATGCAGGTTTTGCTTAGGAAAATAAAGAGCTTTTCTCTGCCAGCACCCGAAGCACATTGACACTCCTGCCCCCTGCCCTGGCCCTTCCCGGAAAAACCTCAGACTATCAGGAGCAGGCATTTTTTGCAGATAGAATTATCGAACCTCAGAATGGTTTGGGTTGGAAGGGATCTCATCCCATCCCACCCCCCTGCTGTGGGCAGGGACAACTATCCCAGGTTGCTCCAAGCCCCATCCGACCTGGCCTGGAACACTTTCAGGGATGGGGCACAGCTCCTCTGGACAACCTGTGGCCTCACCACCCCTATAGCCAAGGATTTCTTCCCAATATCCCATCTAACCCTGCCCTCTGGAAGGAAACACACTCCCAAAGGCTTTCTTTTCTGGAGAGGAAGGAGCTGAGCTCCAAAGGCCCGGTGCATCTCCTGCCAGTGCCGCCCACTGTGCTCTGCCCCAGCACTCTCTGGCACCCTGACACAAACCACACAGGCAAACACACTGCTGGGGCGACACATTTTGTGACATTTCACTTCACTTTCAGTTTTTTATTTTTATTTTCCAGAAGCATCAGTGTTTCATCCACCGACAGGAGCACAGCTCAGTGAGCTGGCGGTGACACACAGCACTGGGGACTTTCTCTCTGCCATTCCAACCACTCATCCCAGCACAACAACAAAAAGCTTTCATGTCTGTGAGTCCCACTGAACATGTTCCCACACGGAGCTAGCTCGCGTGCCCTGCCCTGCTGCCCTTCACGCTCCTCTTCCTCACCGAGCAAAAAAGCTCTGGCAGCCACGGGGCTCCGGCTGCTCCATCCTCCGGGCTGCTCCCGCCCCCAGGCACGGAACCTGGCCTGGTTAAGGTGCTGCTGTGCTTATGTGGCAGCTCCAAAAATGTTTCAAGTGTGGGTTCCTTCCTGTGGGCACCGAGGAAGGAGGGTTTGCCTTTCTCCTGGGCTCAGACAGCAGCTGGCAGAGCTCTGCTGGCATTGGCTGGGGCACAAGGAAAACATCTCTTGGCGTGGTGAAGGTGCTGCAAAAAATCTGAGTCGACTTTAGAGAGTCATGAAGTGACACAGTGCCTTTAACTAATGGGAATACAAGGGGAGAATCCACAAATCAGGAGATCGTTTCCTGAGTTCTGAACCTTCTAATAGGTTGGTAGGAACAACCAAAAACAAGCAAATGCAAACCCTGCCAGAGGAGGGGATTTAGCCCCATCCTTTGAGCAACCTGGTCAGGTAGAAGGTATCTCTGCCCATGGCAGGGGGTGGAACGAGAAAGATCCCTTCCAACCCAAACCATTCCATGATTCGAGGATTTAAGGATCCTTTCCAATCACCTGCCTATCCCTGGCATGACGAACTCCAGCCCATGATCACACACATTAACCACAGTGTCACTGCACCCATCAGAACCTGCTCCCATCCCCTCTGTCCCCCGTGAGAGCCACAGTCTGTGCAGACACTCGCTGTGGACGTGTCGGCCTCGCAGCAATTCCAGATAATCAATAGGAAATTGCTCCCACACCGCTGGGATAATTTACCCTGGAAACTTTTCAAAGAAAAGAATTTGACCTGAAGCCTTCTTATTTGCAGAAGCAACTCCAAAGCTTGCTGTAAGCAAACAATAATTGGGTTTTCTGACCACAAACAAGCAGCTGATGGCAAAGGCAGCTCTGCCATGGCCCAAGGCCTGACCCCTGTTCTGACAGGCCAGATAAACCACAGCACTTCTCCCATGGCAAACCCTGCTGGTTCCCAGCCTTCTCCAGTAACACATGTCCTTCCTCACAGGTGACAGCAGTGCCACTGCCTCTGTCTCTGGATCTGCCTCTGGATCTGCCTCCGGATCTGCCTCTGGATCTGCCTCTGGATCTACCTCTGGAACGTGGAGCACGGTGATTGCAGAGGGTTCTCTCAGAGCCACCGCTGCCCACTCCTGTTTCCACGGGAGCACACGAGCTCTGCTCCGTGTGTTGGGTCAGGATTCCCATCCCAAACCGTGCTCACTGGGGGAACAGCACAGTCCTACAAGCCCCCGGCAGGTGGAGGTGCTGAGGGTACCACAGGGTTTTTTTTTCCCCACTGCCAAATTCCCTCCTCACAGAGGACGAGACAAAAACAAGCACAGGCCACTCTTAAACACGTAGGGCCATGGGCCTGTCAAGGAGCTGCCCTCGAGCCAGCAGGGACCCCTCTTTCCACTGACACCCAAATTCACCCAATGCTCTGCAGGCAGAGCCCATTCCAGTGTCCCAACCCACACTCAGCAATCCTTGACACACACTAGGGAGATGTGGCAGGACAAGGGGAAAACATTTTAGACTGAAGGAGGGTCAGTTTAGATTAGATACAAGAAAGTTTTTTACCCTAAGGTGGTAAAACACTGGCACAGGTTGCCCAGAGAAGCTGTGGCTGCCCCATCCCTGGAAGTGTCCAAGGTCAGGTTGGACGGGGTTTGGAGCAACCTGGGCTGGTGGAAGGTGTCCCTGCCCATGGCAGGGGGTGGCACTGGGTGGGCTTTAAGTTCCCTTCCAACCCAAACCATTCCATGATTCTATGATGCCACACACCCCAGAGAGAACCCCTGCTCCTGTCTGAGCTGTGGAGGAGCTTCCACAGCCTGAGGGCACCTCCTGCAGGACCCTGCTCACCACCACTGATGGCACCTCAGGGGGGGTCTTGCTCCCCACACAGTCCTTGTTCACTTCATACACGGCTTCCAGGGGAAGCCAGCTGTGAGGTTTCAGTGACAAAACAGATGTGCCAGGTCAGAGAGGGATCCCAGGGGCTTTTGGTGCCCCTGGTCCCGTACGGGGCAAACTGAAGCACCAAGAGAGTCCTGGCACTGCCGACACGTGGCCACCAACGTCATCCCCGTGTCCACGATCCCTCGGGGCTCCCAGAGAGTGACTCAAAAATTAAAAATAAGTGGGCTGCTCACGGCACTTTCAGCATTCCCCAGACACCTCCAAAAACGCCTCATGCTGTGCATTACCTAATTCTTACATGACAGAAGGAGCAAATTCCTCCTTTCGTGGTGCTGTTGTACATGTCTGTCTACAACGGCATCACTGTGTGTGTGTGTGTGCACAAGGGTGTGGATATCTCTGTTTGTATCTGTCTCTATATTTGTATCTATATTTGTCTTCAGCATCTTCCACAGGAAACTGATAAGCAAAGTAGTTCTGTCAGGAAATTGGCTCCTGAGGGGGGAATAGCCGGCGGGTTCACAGCAGGTAATGCTGTAAAACAGGTATGAAAAGTGAACAGAAAACAGACATTTTGGCTAATGAAGAAAGAGCAGCACTAGAAGTATTTTCCACAGGTTTCCAAAACAACTTGGGGTTTTGCCTCCCATTGAAATGTGACTGATTATGGCCCCAGTTTTCAGTGGATGTTTAGTGGATGTCTTCCTCAGCTGCCTTCTGTATCCTTTGCATTTAAACTTATATACTTAGACATAAATTTAAGAGGAAAAGGAGATGAAATGCTCTGCTTTGACTGCTATTTTGCCTTCAAACTTACTGTGCATTTCAGGCAGTCTCTGCCCAAGCCCACCAACCGCGTGTATGGAAATGCAGGAGCCGGGAGC
>NW_020956069.1:5421-7536 GCF_003031625.1 Empidonax traillii
CTCAGCTGCCTTCTGTATCCTTTGCATTTAAACTTATATACTTAGACATAAATTTAAGAGGAAAAGGAGATGAAATGCTCTGCTTTGACTGCTATTTTGCCTTCAAACTTACTGTGCATTTCAGGCAGTCTCTGCCCAAGCCCACCAACCGCGTGTATGGAAATGCAGGAGCCGGGAGCGAAGGAGCTGCCCTGCCAGCACAGCTCACGGAGACACAGCTGAGCCAGAACGATGGCTTTCTGCTGCAAATACATTTCCACAGCTATAAATAAAACCACGACTTTGAACAGTCAACAGCAGAGCTGCGGTAAGGCTTGCAGCACCCCTGGGACCTGCAGGCTGGGAGGGGGTGACCCTGCGCCTGCTGCAGCCCAGGGGCCTCGGGAGGGGCTCTCCCCACTGCCACGGGGTGCTGGTGCTGCCGTGGGGCTCTGCCACACCCTCCCAGTGCCAGCCCACAACACCAGGGGATGGTCAGAGCGCCCGAGCCCCCGCTGGGACCCACAGGCCCAGCCTAACACCCCATTTCTGGTGACAGGCTCGGCCCCATCCCTGTCCCCACAGCCGGGCTCTGCAGAGGAGAGAGGGCTCTGGGACAGACAGACACCACAGCTCAGCACAGAGATGTTCCTGGTGCTGTGGGGAGCAGGGAGCTCACAGCACACATCACCTGTGCTGGGGACTGCAGAGCGCAGCCGCCCCTGCGGAAGCAGCGGTCTCCTAACCTACTTCCCGGGAAAAGCAATTGGAAACTCTCAGAAGATAAAAAGATAATGAACAAATAACCTTCACCGGAGCCAGTGCCGCAAACCCCCAGGTTCCCCTTTGTGCTGCTGCCTGATATTAATGATCCTGTCAGGGCTCCTAAAGAACTTTGTGCTCCGTGTGGGAAACGGGGGGTTTGTCCCAGAGCGCAGCCAGGAGCGCGTTTTCATTTCTTCCCAATCTTACACAAGAAAGTTCTTACATTCTGCATCTAAGAAACCGAACGTTTATTTTCTTACAACTCCAGGTTCCCGTAGCACTACTGGGGTTTGAAACAAAACGCCACTGTCTTTTCAGGAAAATGCTTGATGTGTTGAGCAATGGCAAATCATTAATTATTTCGAGCCTCTTATGCCACCACTGACACCACAGTGAAGAATTTAAAACATTTCCTCAGACAAGCAGCTCACTCACAGCAAACCACAGCAAAGGGCATTGCTTAGTGTTCCAGAGCTTGTTTTCTCTGCGAGGAGCCTCTCCACAAACTGCTCCGCCTTCCTCTTGGAGACACAGAGTATGAGGGGTGAAACATAAATTAAATATACAGCTAGGCCAGCCCCTCACCATGGAGATGAGCAAAGCCCCTTCAGGAATGGCTGCCCCTCTCTTCAGCCCCACTGCTCCCTGGGGACAAGTCTGGGGCAGTGACACCCACCAGTGGGTCCCCAGCGGCCGGCACAGCACCAGGGGATGGAGCAGAAATGGGCACTGCTGCTTCTCTCGCCTGAGGGACCCCACACTGCAAACCACCACCTTGACTGCCTTAAAATGTGCCTCCACGGCCTGTAATGCTGTTAAATAGCAGCTCTTCCCAGTCAAGTAAGCCCAACATCTTCACATTCAGGCAGCTGCTCTGAGCCCCCGAGCCCCGGCAAGTGACTGAGACCTGCACTGAGCCCAGGATCCAGTGGAGAGAGATACTGGAACAGCGTCATCCCCAAACCAGCAAACTACTGGAATGCACAAAAAAACCCCAACAACAAAACCATTCATGGAGAAGCTGACCCAGCTGCCCTGACACACAGCACCTCACTCCCTTCTGCTGCAGCAGATCTGTCCCCCAAACAGCACCTGGGGGAACCCAGGGATGGGCCCTCCTCCACCTGCTTGGGTGGGCTGTTGGGGAGTGAAAATTAGGGAAGAAAAGAGGAAGGATTCATCCCAGCTCAGACAACGAACTGCTGGTTCAACATGGGAATATTAGCTAAGTAAACCCTGGTTAATCAAACGAAAAAGGCTTTACCTAGAAGCAGAACACTCAGGTATTAACCAGCAGCATCAAACCTCTACTCACACACCTTCAGCAAGCTCAGCCGGAGGTTAATGTTGTGACGGGTTTAACCAGTGCCA
>NW_020956069.1:9342-10378 GCF_003031625.1 Empidonax traillii
AACACCATGGCACTGTGTGTGAGCACCATGGCACTGCGTGTGTGAACACCATGGCACTGTGTGTGAGCACCATGGCACTGTGTGTGTGAACACCATGGCACTGTGTGTGAGCACCATGGCACTGTGTGTGAACACCATGGCACTGTGTGTGTGAACACCACGGCACTGTGTGTGTGTGAACACCATGGCACTGTGTGTGTGAGCACCATGGCACTGTGTGTGAGCACCATGGCACTGTGTGTGTGAACACCACGGCACTGTGTGTGTGAGCACCACAACACTGTGTGTGAGCACCATGGCACTGTGTGTGAACACCATGGCACTGTGTGTGTGAGCACCATGGCACTGTGTGTGAACACCACGGCACTGTGTGTGAGCACCACGGCTCGTGCTTCGGCCAGTTCCCCCGGATTTCAGCAAAAATAGAAAGGCATAAATGAGAGCCGAGAGGCGCAGAACCAGCCCGGGTGAGGAGACACCGTGGAGCTCAGCAAGACGTGAAATCTCTGCGCTCGTGAGGGAATGACCTTCAAAACTCATTCAGCGCTCTCAGCCTGCGCCGTGACGGCTTCCTCACTTGTGAGACATTACACATTCCTGCTATGTTCTCCCTAATTTCGCAGGGGCTATAAATACTTGGCTTATGAGGCAGCGTGAAAGCGAGAGAGAACAAATGTTTTAAGTGGGGTAACCTTGCTTGTGAGGGTAACAGGAGCGAATTCTGCATCCCTCGGGTCACGCATGCTAAACACCAGGATTCCCTGTTTACTATGCTGCACATAAAATATCAACTGGGATATGGGATCAAGTAGTATTTTGTCTTAAAAAAAAAAAAAAAAAAGACACAAAAAATGACGACACCTTGTCAAATTTTCTTAAGGGCAGAAAATCCAGATTTTTCTGAACTGTTCTGCCCACACTTTCTCTCCCAAACTAGTTTTCCATTTAATTTGTATTAAAACAACCTCTGAGAGACAAATTAATTCGGCTTATGCAAAACAAACTGGGCTGCCGTTAGAGCTGTTTACTGGGTCAC
>NW_020956069.1:10771-156042 GCF_003031625.1 Empidonax traillii
ACACCTTGTCAAATTTTCTTAAGGGCAGAAAATCCAGATTTTTCTGAACTGTTCTGCCCACACTTTCTCTCCCAAACTAGTTTTCCATTTAATTTGTATTAAAACAACCTCTGAGAGACAAATTAATTCGGCTTATGCAAAACAAACTGGGCTGCCGTTAGAGCTGTTTACTGGGTCACACTGTACAACCCTGATGGGGTAGGTGAGGGGGGACCGGCAGCATTTCCACCGTTCTTCAGTGGTATTTGCATAAACCATCCTATTTATCGATTTTAGACTCTTTAAGCCCAAATGACGGTGCCTTCCACAGCCTGCAGCACCCTCGGCAACCATTCTTTGGCACTATCACCTAAAGCACGTTAAATGAAAGGATGCTCCTCCCTCCTCGGCATCACAAGGCAGGAGGAACTGGGGGTCCCCAAAGCTGGACGGTGGGAGCTGTTGCTACTGACGTGTTGAGTCACCTTTACTCAAAACTCTGCCCCGAATTTTCCATCGCCCCCGGACTGGGCTGAGGCCAGCCGCCTCCAGCAGCAACCCCTGCGCGTGCGGCTCCGCACAGCGAGTCGTGAGCTCCCTTGCAGGGATGATGCTGACTGTACGGATGAAGCACAGGAGCAGCCAGAACCAGGGATGCCCCTCTCAATCCCCGGTCACACGGTCCCGGTACCGGGCTAGTTCCAGCGGAGCCGGGGAGCGCGTTTCCCTAGTTTTCAGCAATACGACATCCCACGACATCCCACGACATCTGCGCGCCGAGCGATGCCCCGCGCAGCCCCGGCAGCGAAGGGACAACGGGAGGGGAACGGCGGCCCCGACCCCGCGTCCCGGTCCTGCTCCCGGTCCCGGTCCCTCCCGGCACGGCGCGCCCCGTCCCCGCCGCTCCGGACGATTACAAAACCCGAGCGCACATCAGGGCAGAGCCGGCCGCTCGTGAGAGAGGCACAGCGGGCATCGGGCTGCGGCGGGCCCGGGAGGGTCGATGCCCGCCCCGCAGCGTGCCCTGTCCATCCCCGCCCCGCAGCATCCCTCGTACTTCACTGGGCACCCACGTCCTCCCCGCGCTGCTCGCAGCCCCCGCGCCCGCAGCGGAGGGTTCGCACCAGCGGCTCCGCGGGGCACGGCCGCGGATACCCCGGCCCCGGGACGGCCGTGCCGGGCTGCCCCCGCCCCGCTCCGGCTCCGGCAGCTGCGGGCAGCACCGCGCCGGGGGCAGGCGGGCAGCTCTCCGCGCCATCTCCGCACCCCCCCGGGCCGGGGGCTCCGCCGACGGGGGGGGCTCAGCCCCGGCGCTCCCCGCCGCCGGCAGCCGCGGCTCGGGTCGCCTCCCGAGAGCCGGGGGGCGGCGGGAGCGGGGGGGCCGCCTTTGTTGGCGGCGCGGGGCAGCACCGGGCCGCCCCCGCCGCTCCGCTCCTTTTGTCTGCCGGGGCCGGGCGGCAGCGCGGCGGCTGCGGGGGCAGCGCGGTGGCGGTGCCGGTGCCGCGGAGGCTGACCTGGATGGTGCAGGTGTACTCGCTGTCGTCCAGCAGCCGCACGGTGCAGTTGTACTCGCGGTCCAGGTTCCTGCTGCTGCCACTCATCCACCTGCTCAGCATCTTCCCGGGGCGCGGCGGGCGCGGGCGGCGGGCGCTGCCGGCGGAGCCTCCGCTCACATCCCGCTGCCGGGGCGGTGCGAGGCGGTGCGGGGCGGTGCGGGAGGTGCGGTGGGCGCGCCCCCCGCCCGGCTCGGCCCGGCCCTGCCCCCGCTGCGGGCGGGGCGGAGCGGAGCGGAGCGCGGTGCCCGTGCCCGGTGCCCGGTGCCCGTGCCCGGGCCGCGGCGCTCGGCGGGCGGGGAGGAGGCAGGGCCGGGGGGCGCCCGGCGCTGGCTGCGGGGGCCAATCTCGGCGCGGCGGCGGTGACGGGCTCCGCCGCAAACCAATGCGGCACGGGCGGCGCGGCCCCGCCGCCTCCGCCGGGAGCCCCGCGCGGGAGGGGGCCGGGGGCTCCGCGGGCGCGGAGGGCGGGGGGGTGGGGGGGGCCGGGGGGGCTGCGGGAGCGGCGCTGCACGACCGGGGTGGGCGGCGGGGGACGGGGGGCACCCAGAGCCGCGGGGATCCGCTGAGGTGTCCGCACCTCCCACCCGCTCCCCATAGCCTGGCGACCACCGAGAGACTCCCCCACATCGGGGGGCAGCGGGGCAGGGCAGGGGGCAGCCCCCAGTTCGTGGCAGCACCTCTCAGATGATGCACCGTGGTGACACTGAGCCTTCTGAGTGATGTCGAGCAGGTCAGACCGGTGGCCGGGGGTATTGGTGCCTCAGATCCCCAGATCAGAGAGGTGAGGGGCTGCACCTGGGACTCTGTGACTCCAAGGGCAGCAGGTGACCAGACACAACCCATCAGGCCCGCAGGTCACTGCCAAAGCACCGAGCTGTGCCCAGTTCTCACTGGAGCCCAACCCCATTACTAGGCTGGCATTGCCAGGGAGGGTCAGCAGCTGCTGTGGCCCCGAGCACCAGCCCAAGTGCCAAGGTGGCCCCCAGGCCATGAGCTTCTCCCTTTGCATTCATTTGCTATGGAAGGAAACTTTTAAATCCCCGGTGCTTGGACAAAATGGACTCAAAGAGCCATCAGTGTTATTGGGTACAGCTGGTGCTGCTCTGGGGAAGTGAAATAGCTGGTGGCAGCATCAGCAGTGATGAGGGCATGGGGATCTGGCCAGCTCTGCTGCAGGTCTCTGCCTCTGGCCCTGCTCATTCCCTGCTTGGGTGTCACACTGCCCACAGCCACCCCTCACCAAGGAGTTCAGTGCTGCTCCCATCACCACTCTGGCTCCAGACACTCTGGCAAATACCCAAATCGAGCAGGCCACAGGAAGGATCCATGTTAAGCTACCCCCAGTGCATCCCACCGCAGCACAGGCCCTGTTCCCACTGCACCTGCCTGGCTCAGCTCATCTTTGCCTGGAGACTCACCTTCATCCCCTCCAGCTGCATTTCCAGGCTGCAGTGCTGCTCCCATCCTCTGCCCAGGAGCACCAGCCTCCATGGAATCCAGCTGTCCAACTGCTCCCTGTACTCTCTGTGCTCCAGCCTTCCTCATTCCCTGCCTTCCCAGCTAGAAAGGTGGTTTACAAAGCTGTCTTTCTTACTTTTCCCAAAGTAGTGCAGGCTCTCTTGCCACCAGCCCTTCCAGGCCTCTCCTGGTTGCAGAGCAGCATCTTTCCCTGCAGCTCTTCCCAGCTCCCCTAGGAAGGAGAACTGCTCCAAGGCCCATGGCTCTGCAGGCTCTCACACCCCTGCCCCACAGTCCCTGATGTGAGGAGCCCACCCCCAGTGTGTGGGGCTGGGGTCCTTTGGGATCCTACAGTTCAGGGTTGATAAGAGATGAGTGTCTCCCAGCCTGTCCCCCCATCCCAGCCAGGCTGTCTGTCAGGCTGGACGTGTCCTGTGGAGGAAGGCTGGCCTTGGTTATCTCATGTCCAAGTCCAGTTAATCCAAATGTCCCAATCCCATGGGAACACGGCCTTGCAGGCAGTGGTGCTGCAGCAGCGGGGCAGAGACAGTGGGAGACACCCCGGAGGGGACATTACCCTGCAGGGAGAAATGTCAGCAAAGCCAGGGACTCGGCCTGTGTGGGATGTCTGTCTGGAGCCTGCAGCTCCCAGGAGCAGGGGCTGTGCCCGGCACGTTGTCGGGAGGCGTGATGCCGAGCCCGGAACAACAAGGGCGCTTTTCAGAGCCACGACCCCGCTCCCGAACCAGCTGGGCACTCGTACAAAGATGCTTGTATTCACCAAAGGAGCTGCTACTTTGTCACGGATCCCACTCTGCATAAATTGTTCATCTGCCTCCGAGCTCCCCTTCTGAAGCAGCTGAGCTGTTAGTGAAGAATGGGATGCTCGGCCTTGGCAGGTGCTGCTTTCAGCCCGAGCAGCAGAGGCTGCGCCAGCTGAGCGGCTCAAAGAGCAGCCCGTTCAGAGCCGGCTGTGCCGGAGCCTCTCGCCCAGCCCATGCTGCAGCTTTGCTCCTGCACCCAGGGAGCGGTTTTGTTCAGGTTCCAGCTTTCTGCTTTTTTTTTCCTAAAGCCCCTCACTGAGGCAGCACAGGAGCCCCTTGGCTGAGTTCATCCCCCTCGCTGCCTTCGACTCGTCCTCGGAACAGGGAACGTCCTCGAAGCCAGACAGCTCCACACTCCACACTCCAAACACCTGACAAGGTTTCCACTGAGCATATCAAAGGCTGGCAGATGACTTTATAAAAGTACTCTCTGTTTCCCAGCTTTGATCGACAAGAATGTGCTTTTCATGAGTAATGTCTTTTTCTTTCCTTTTTAATAATTAATACAGTAAATCCTACAAATTCTCCCTATTTGGATTCTCTGTCACTTGCAGTTTTGAGTTAAAAAATTCAAAATGCAGCCTTCCAAATGCAAAGTGAGCTCTTTGCTGTGTGTGTTTTCCAGCAGGTTAAGTTTCACTAAGAGTGTTGCACAGGTTGCCCAGAGAAGCTGTGGCTGCCCCTGGGTCCCTGGAAGTGTCCAAGGCCAGGTTGGATGGGGCTTGAAGCAACGTGGGATAGTGGGAGGTGTCTCTGCCCACGGCAGGGGGTGGAACAGGATGAGTTTTAAGGTCCCTTCCAACTCAAACCATCCAATGGTTCTGGGATTCTACGACTTCAATAGAAAATGCCATGCATTATCTATTATCTACATAATCTATTTATTTATCATCCATCCTAGTTTATCACCCACAGCTGGCTGGAGCTTTGAGAGCAGATGCAGGTGTAGGGGAGGTATGGAGAACAACACCTGGCTGCTGCCCAGGTAAAGCTGGAGCAGAGCCTGAGGATGTCAAGTGCCTGGCTCAGAGGGTCCAGCTGGAGACCCCTGTTCAGCCACAGCGGGAAAGGATGGCTGCTCATCTTTAAATTATGTTAATGTATGTAAGCAAGAACTGCTTATTGTGCCCAAATGACCGAAGCCCAGCCCTCTGCTCTCCCTCGTTGCAGTGCAGCCTGCTGTGTTTGGACCCAGCCAGTGTTTCCCTGGCTGTCAGCTCTGCTTTCCCTTTCCACAGGTACCTGCAGCTGGGATTGCACAAACCCTGGCTCTGCCCAGCACCGGCCAAGATGTCCCAGTGGGGCCCCTAATCCGAGTGGTCAACAGAGCTCTCGGCATTCCCATCCCACATCAGCTGGATTCATCCCTGGGCAGCTCTCCTGTGCGTGATTCACCACCTCCCATCCCACCTCTCAGCTCCCTGTGCACTGAGAACTGACAGGAACAAAGCCCAAATTCTCTGCTATCCCTTAATTACTTTTTAATGAAAAGGTGTGGAAAAGAGGAAAGAGGCTCACCTGGCCATTGCAAGCAGCCACTCTGGAGCTGAGCCCTCAGCTCATGTTCAGAGAATGGGGGAGCCCTTTAGTGAGTGTTTGAGCATCTCCCACCCTCACCTGGGCACTGATGGCCGTGGGAAACATTTGGAGCAGCAGCAGAGCTGTCTCGTCCAGTGAAATGAGGTCAGTGAGTTGTAGTTGTCTGGGCTCAGACACAGCTCATCAGCAGTGGTGGGACAGCCCAGGAAAGGGACTTGCTGTGCCAGAGAGAACCCCACGAGTCTCATTTCTCCCACAATTTCTCCCAGCTTGAGGGGAAGGAGGAAGTTGTGCTCCATAGGCATTTCTGTGTGTGCCTTTGGTCCCTTTATTGTTTCTGTATGTCCCAGCATTATTTCTGGCAGCAACAGCTGATGGGAAGGGGCTGCTGTGCCAGAGGTGGCTTCATGTGCCACAAGGGATGATCATGTTCCACCACAGTCCTGGAGGGTTTGTCATGCCACGCTGAAGAGAGAGAAGGAGGCAAAGGTGAAGAAAGTGGGAGACAAGGAGAGAAAGACAAGAAAAGGGAGGAGAAGAGTGTGGTGATGAAGGAAGTTGACTGTAAGAGGACCAGGAGTGAAAGAAGGGGCTGGAACAATGTCAGCAACCTCCCCACGTGTACCCACGGGGGAACAGGCTGGAGCATCCAGCTCCCCTACTCCCAGGCATGTGAAATTTTAACCATAATTTGCAATTATAACCAGAGGATAAAATTTCAGCTTATTAAGAGGAGGTGGGAACCTGCAGGGCGATGCACATTAATTACTGCTGACATCCAGGGACAGGCTCATTAGACAGAGGTCTCCTCCAGTTCCAGCACACAGCTCCTGGCTCCAGGCAGATATTTCAGAGAGTAATTATAGAGCCTGTGCTGCTGGGCAGGTCAGAGGGGCTGGACACATCCACCTCATCACTCCCCCTTCGGCTTCAGGGCTGAGAGAGGCTCTGGGGATGTGGCAGGGGCTGGGAAGAGCCCAGCAGGGAGCAGGGACACAGCTCAGGGCCTGGAGAGAAGGGGGGAATGGCTTCCCACTGCCAGAGGGCAGGGTTAGATGGGATATTGGGATGGGTTATGGGAAATAGGGAAGCAATCCTTCCCCTTGAGGGTGCTGAGGCCCTGGCACAGGTTGCCCCATGAGAAGCCCACAGAGAAGCTGTGGCTGCCCCTGGATCCCTGGAAGTGTCCAAGGCCAGGCTGGACAGGGCTTGGAGCAGTCTGGGATAGTGGAAGGTGTCCCTGCCCATGGCACGGGGTGGGACTGGATGAGCTTTGAGGTTCCTCCCAACCCAAACCATTCCAGGATTTTATGATTCCTTTCTTGCACCAAATACCTTTAAAGTAACTGGCTGTTTTTACTTTGAAATACTGCAGAGATACTTAACTCTGCCTGTGCAACTGTTCAAGTCAGTAATTCCCATCAAACCATGGCTCCAAACCCCTTTCCTGCTTGCAGAGCTGATCAGAAGTGTGTCAGGGAGAGCTTTGTGTGCTTGCACAGACATTCCAGACTGGAAGCTCAGCCTGTGCCTGGCTGGCTGGGACACGCAGGGTCTGCTCCTCTCCCTGGGTCGCTGGTTTGGCAGAGGAGCATCCCCAGTCCCTGAAAGTGCAAGTACAACTTGCAGCCTCCTGGGTACTCGCAGAGGTAACACTGGAAAACACTCTTGGCAGTTTTGTGCCAGCAAGATACACTCTGGTTTATATTTAGGGAATGTAAATAGGGAACAGTTCTGAATGCAGCCCAGAAATCCATTTAAAACATTCCTATAGTTCTATTTACAGGCTGTTTCTGTAAATGTTGTAACAGGCAGACAGGAGGGGATCTCTGTGGATCTTTGTCTCTCCTTCTGGGGACTGTGGTGTGAACTGGGGGGGTCATACAGGAGCTGGGGACAGTGGGGAGGATGGGTGTCACCACACCCCCTTGGCTGCAGGAGCATTTCTGTGGCTCTGGCATGAGCTGGAAACTCTTCCTTTCCATTTGTGAACACCCTGCTGGTGTGGTGGGAAGAGGAAAGACTCCCACTGCACAAATCCAAGGGTGCTAAAGCAGGGTTTTCCAGGGAAAGAGGAGGAGAAGCCCATCACCCTCAGCCATCCTCCCAAACCTCCAGTGCTCAGGCATCGTGCAAGGAAAATGCATTTGCCCAGTGAATGTTCCAGGCAATGGGCATTGCTCTCCTTAACTTGCTTTAATTTTTCTCTTAAATATGTTTAAAATTACTTTCTTCAAAATGCTTACAGTAGGATCCTGTTGTCTGGAGAAAATGGACTCCTGGGGTGCTGCCACAGCTACAATTTCAAGTGCCTGGGTTGGGTATTTACTGCTGTATTATCCTCACTCTGTATCCAGGCTCTTGGGCACTTGCAGCCCTGAGAGACCAGCAAGGACAATCATTTGGGCATTTGCAGACACGTCACGAGGCTGCCAGCAGGGAGAGGATGGCCTTGGACACTCCCAGGGATCCAGGGGCAGCCCCAGCTTCTCTGGGCACCCTGTGCCAGGGCCTGCCCACCCTCCCAGGGAAGGATTGCTGCCCAGCATCCCTTCTAACCCTGCCCTCTGGCCCTTTGTTGTGCAGATGCTCCCCAACGTGGGGCTGTCAGGATGGGGTCCCCTCCAGGTCCTGGTGAGGTGGCACTGGCAGCTGGCAGGGCTGTGCCACCCACGGTGCCCCAGGCACAGCCCGGTCTAGAGAGGGGCTCCAGGGATGGGGATGAGTTTTTTTCTAATCAGCAAATTGTCAGCAAATGCAAGATCACTGCTGATAAAACATATGGATGATTAAGAGCCTGGCAGGAGAGGCACTAACAAGGAAGAGCAGCTGAGGCAAACAGTGCTCCAAAATGCTCCACTCATCCACACTGAGAGGGTTTGAATGTGCTGGGAATAAAACTGAAAACGGGAGGGCAAGACCCTGGCTGTGCCCAGGCAGGGGGCCATGGGGAGGACGCTGGAGATTGCTCCTGGAACGCCCTGGGAGGGCATGGGGGCAAAAAAATGCACCAGGAGCATCCAGGACGCTTCCTGGCAAACAGAGCCAGCAGCCAGAAGAGCAGGGCAGTGAATTTGTCCATGGAAAATTCAATTAGCCAGTGTTTAGACCAACACTGGAGATCTACATTCAGGTTTGGTGCTGGAGTGCTTAACAGAGATGTGCAGAGAGCACAGAGAGAAGGAGTGAAATCCCTGAGAGGCTGCAAAAACCCCCCATGAGCTCCATCTGCTTAACTTACATGGGATCCAGAGAGCTGCCTTTATTAGAGTGTATAAATATCTCTATTGTAAGGCAAGTACCTGATGGTTAAGGGGGCTTTTCTTTCCCACAGAAAGGCAGAGATGGTGCTGATGGCTGGGAGTTGAAGCAGAGGAGCTGAGAGCAGAGGAAGCACTCAGGGCTCACAAGGCAAGGCCACTCCTGGGAGCTGGACTTGGTGACCTCCCCATCCCTAAACCCCATCCCTACAAAATCTGCCTCCCTGGAGCTCAGATTCCTGCCCAGGAGGAGCCTCCTCTGCTAATTCTCCCTGGCCCTGAACCTGCTGCTGCTTTGGGCCCTGCAAACAGATTTCTGAACGTGGTTCTTCAAAAAGCAGAGAGGGAAGATGAAAGGCAGAGGACTTAAAAACCAGATAAAGGCTTGGAAAGCAAACAGCAATTAACCTCCCTGCTCGGAAAGCCTGTTCTCCCAGAGCTAAACACAGCACTCTGAGGAGGGAGCAGCACCTGCCCCACTGCGGCACAGCCCCGTGGGATGGGCTGGATGGGCACCAGGGATGGCACAGCTCCGTGGGATGGGCTGGATGGGCACCACGGATGGCACAGCCCCATGGGATGGGCTGGATGGGCACCACGGATGGCACAGCCCCGTGGGATGGGCTGGATGGGCACCACGGATGGCACAGCCCCGTGGGATGGGCTGGATGGGCAGCACGGATGGCACAGCCCCGTGGGATGGGCTGGATGGGCACCACGGATGGCACAGCCCCGTGGGATGGGCTGGATGGGCACCATGGATGGCACAGCCCCGTGGGATGGGCACCATGGATGGCACAGCCCTGCTGGCTCTGCTGCCACCACGGGCACTGCCACGTGTGTCCTGGGGAGGGATGTCACCCCCACAGTGGCACTGGGACCAAGGCACAGTGGGCCATGTCCCAACTCCGTGGAGATGAGGAGGGGGAGGCTTTTCACCTGCGCCTGCTGGGCACAAAGCACCTGAGCTGGGGCAGGGGGGCACAGCCTGCCCCCCAGAAAGGGCCTGGGCAAAGCAAGGGGAGCCCAAGTGAGACAGAGCAGAAGGCAAAGGTTCCCTGAACAAGCAGTGAGCAAGGACAGCTGGCAGGGTCTGGGCACAGGGTCTGGGCACAGGGTCTGGGCACAGGCTGGGGCACGAAGGCAGCTGGGAACAGCGGGATGTGAGGGCAATCCCAGCACGTTGCTGGTGGGACCCCAGTCCCAGAGTCACTTCCCGGGCTGTCCCTCAGCCTGTCCCATCCCTGACCTGCATTCCAGGCACAGACAGAGCTGTGGCCAGATTCCCTCTGCACCCCCCTAGCCTGAGACTTAGCAACACATGGAAGAGCTGTCAGCATCCTTCAGGAGTGGGAATGCTCATAAATATGGAGTGAGATGAGCTCAGTCAGTAGCAGAGCGGCTCGGCAGAGAGCGCAGCTCCTGGCACAGCCATTGCCATGGTACCTGTCAGCAGCTCCACATTGTTTCACATGTCCCACTGCTCTCAAAGGAGCTTTTTTAAGCAGCAGCGTTTGAGAGCTGAGCAGTGAAGAAAACTGCCGTGGCAGCCGCAGAGCAGCGGGCTGGGTGTGTTTGGTGACCTGTATTAACTCCACAGGTTCAGAGCACGACCCCCTGGGAGCACTGACTGCTGAGCCACACACAGCCTGTTGCTGGTGGTTTATCACATCACCGATTCTTTCAGTAGCAAATGGAGCCCCCCTAATTTGGAGACTTGTAACAGTGGCAAAATCACTCTAAGAATGGGAGTTTCACCCTCAGGAAGGGATTTCTCCACAGTGCTTATGTAGCCACCATGCTGCCTCTGTTCTGGGAATTCCCATACTCTCCCATGAGGTTACTGGGTACTTTGAAGAATCACAGAATTATTAAGGTTCTGAAGTCTGACAACCCTTTCTGTGAAGAAATTCTTCCTGGTGTCCAGCCTGAACCTCCCCTGGCCCAGCTCGAGGCCACTTCCTCTCGTCCTGTCACCTGTTGCCTGGGAGAAGAGCCTGACCCCCAGCTTGCTTCAAAGAATTAGAATAATTAGAGTAACTGTAATAAGAGATTACAGTCAGGGATTACCATTGGAGTTTTCCATCAGCTTCTGGCCCCTTCTCCCACTTACCCCGTGGCTGCAGCTGCCCCTGGAAGCCCCTGGAAGAGCCACCGGGATCAGCCCCACCAGGGGTGGTCGGAGGGGCAGGACCCCAGGAAAGGACTGGGGTGTCACATCCATCCCTCCCTGCTGGGCAGGAGCCAGGAATGGCTGGCACACACTCCCAGAGCGACCACAGCCCCTCCAGTCCCAGCAGCTTTCAGTGCAATGCGTGCCAAGGGAAAAGGCAGGGTTCCCATGGGAACGGAAAGTGCTGACATTTCCAAACTAAAAAAAGAAAGAAGCAGCAAAGTACGTGCTCAGCAGGACGACGTGGCCACGGCCGTGGGGGGATCTGTGCTGCATTTCCCCTCTCCTGGGCTCAAAGGTAAGATACTTCTAAACCTCTTCACATCAGAGCCCTGGCTGGGTTCAGAGCCACGAGGCAAAGTTCCCTTTGCCTGCTCTGGGTGTTTTAATTCAGGCCAATTGCCTGCAAGATGAATTCTTGTGCAGGGATGCATTGTGCAGCCTTTACCTGAAACCACATGAAAGGAGCCGGAGCATCCACGTGAAATCCTGCCAGGGCATTTATCTCCCTCACGCAAAGTGATGGAGATAAATAAGGCAAATTAAACTGCCATATCGCTGCAGCTAATTTACTTGTAATGGCAACCCGAAACGGACCGGCTGCGTGGTAATTACGTGTCCTGGAGTTGGGCTGGGAAGATCTGCAGCTCGGAGAGATGTTTCTCCCTCTGTCAGATCGAGGTGCCGTTGGCGCTGGATGGGGCTCGGCGGAGGTGCTGATGTCGGGCGCCCATTTCTCCAGCAGCCAGGCACGGCGCTGCCCGGGATGCAGCCGGCCCCCGACAGGCTGGAAGAGGTGCTGCCACCCCAGCTCCTCTCCACAGCACAGCCTGGCCATTTCAAACCTGGCTTTTGAGAATCAAGAGAAGTTGATGAAGATGCTGGCTGTTCACTTGCTCCAGCCCATCCCACAGCACGGAGTTTGGGAGGGCAGGGAGGATGCTTCCAGCCCGGGAGAGGGGCCTGGGAGTGCCTGGAAAGCAGCCTGAGGAAGGGAAGAGGAACAAAAAGGCTTCACCAAATGTTTCTGACGGAGTGAACAAAAATAGCAAATGATTAATGTCGTCATTGAGGAATATCAGAAAGTGCCAATTCTTGTGATCAGGGAGTGATCAGAGGGAAGGTTGTGCTGCCAGCTGGAAGGGTGACCTGCAGGACCCAAAGGCTCCCACAGTGAACTGCCACTTTTCCCATTTCAAAACCTGAATATTGTGAAAAGCCACATCTAATTTCCCAGGAACCAGAAGGTTATCTTTCAGGAAAAGGCAGAGAAAATTTGACTGAAGTGTCCAATTTTTCTGAAGATAGAAAGCCAAGAGCATCCTTGAGCTCACATGAATAAAAGAATGGATAAAATGATGGGTTTTCTGGAAAATAAAGCCCCACACCCTACAAGGTGCCCTCAGAGCACAAGGGCTGGTGCATTGGAACAGATGCAGTGTGGTCCAGGTCCCCTGTGCCCGGCCCAGCAAGCCTGGGGACAACTCCTGGAGGGTGGCCCCAGTCCTGTGGGCACCCACGGGCTCTCCATCTCCTCCTGACCCCCAAGTGCTGGAGCTGGGGGGATCATCCTTCCTTCCCCTGCAGCCCCTCCAGGACAGGATCCAGCTGCTGGTGCTCAGCAAAGCTTCCCTGGAGCACACAGGAGTCCAGACTCCCCCCCACCATCCCAAACACCAGACCCTGGGACAAGCTCCCCTCCAGCGTTCCTGGCTCTCCTGTTGGCAGCCACGAGCTGCACGTTACGGGAGCAGCTTCCAAGGGAAGCCCCGATGAATCACACACAGACTGAGCCCACTGAGAGAGGCACTTACTCCTCCTAAACTTTTATTAAGAGGAAATCATGAATTTTTAAAGGAAGCCTGGATTTCTCTCCTGGTAGAACAGGTTTCTGTAACAACAGGGAGAGCACCACAGGCTGTCCAGCTCTGCTCCAGCAGGAGAGAGCCCTTCTGGGAAGTTTGATGTGGAAATGTGAGTCCCTCATCCTGCTGCCAGAGGAGATGCTCCAGTGGCTGCAGGAGGGGTCCCCCCAGCACCGTGGGAGGGAGGGGGCAGCTCTCCTCACCCTCTCCCCTGCACACAGAGCAGAGCCAGGGACCCCTCCGTGGCTCCCACCTTTTCACATATTCCCAGCACACAGAATCCTCCCTTCAGCCTGACCCTGGAGCCACCCGTTCTCACAAATCCACCTGTTAAAATCTCCCAGGTAGAAACGTGCCTGGAGGAGCCACGTGGGAGCAGAGGGGTGGGTGAGGAGCAGAGCCTGGCTAAGGCCTCCCAGTGCTCCTCCTGGTCCCCAGCAAAACCCTGGTCCTGGGAGGCCAGAGAAGTTCACCACACATTTCTGTGGGGTCAGGATTTTGTCTCCAAATCCCAATAGACTCCAGCTGGAGCAGACTCCAGCCTGGAGCACACACACACATTATTTCAAGTCTGTTTCTCTGATGCTGCACATAAAAACATAAATATTTTTAGGTACTTGTTCCCACAAAACATTCAAGAATGCTTGCAGTCCTTCCCTGTGCTTTTTCTTGCTCCCGAGCTGGGTTTGAGGCTGCCCCATCACCGCAACGCCTCTTTGGAAGGCAGAACCACTGTCGTGAAGAAGCGGATGAGGAGGGTGTGGTTTCCCAAGCAACAGTATCCAGGTGAGAGCAGGGCCCGTCCTCCTCCCGCTCCTCCTCCTCCTCGTGGAGGGGCTCTGGGCAGCCGGACCCTCTCCAGCACCGGCTCTGAAGTGGGAGATGTTGCGGGGGAAACACAAATTACTCATCCACGGTGTATTGGAAAAGGCTCAGCAGCCTCTGGGTGGCCTCTGGGACGCGCTGCCACCAAGCCAGGTGAGCGCAGCTCCGACCAGAGCAGGGCACTGGGATCCCTGAGCATTCCTGAGCATTCCCGAGCATTCCCGAGCTCAGGCAGGGCCGCGCAGCTCCTGCAGAGCTGTTTGCTAAAGCAGCTCATGCCTTGCTCCCACCCGCGCTGCCTTCCCGGCTCTGCCTGGCTTCGTGACTGCCAAATGACAGCCGCAGGTTCAGCGATGCCGTGCGAAGCTGCTCCTAAAAAAAGCACGGCAGCAGGGCGGGAGCTCAGCCTGCCCCCCGTGTCCCCGCGGGCAGGAGGGCCCTCGGTGGGGGCTCCCGAGGGCAGCGGACCCAGAGACACAGACCCTCACAGCATCCCTAACGAGCACCTCTCCCCAGCAGGGCCCCCGCGGGAGCACCCACAGGACACCTGGATCCTCGGCAGCGTTTGCGTGGATGCAGCTCCCAGGAAGGCACAGTGAGTCATGGATGGGCAGCGGCCCTGCCTGGAGACTCTGACTCATCCCGGAGCACCAGCACCCCTGGCCTCCACGGAGACAGCTGACCTGTGTCTCATGGGGAAGGAGCAAACAGGACAGCACACGCTGCACTTGCAGCAATTCAGGGAGTTCAGCAGCATGAAGAGCGATGGAACACGGGGCAAGGAGCTCCAGAACTGCCCTGTTCATTTTGGGGGAGCACAGCCACGCAGGAGGCTCCAGGCAGAACCACCTGTTGGTACAGCCTGCACCCAGCAGTGTCCTCCAGCCTCACCACGGAGCACCCTCTGCAGCACAGCACTTTGGGGCTGCCTTTGGGAAGAATTACTGACAGTCCTGACATCCAGACACTTCCAGGCGAGGGAGCTGCCATCCCACTCCTCCGTGTTTCAGAGACAGGAGGATGTGAAACCTCCTGCAGCTCCTGCCACGGTGCTGCTCAGGGTTCGCTTTGGGATGGGCAGGTGCCTGCAGCACCAGATCTCCAGCGTGGCCAGAAGAAGTGGTTGCCATGCATTTGCTGTCTGTGTTGGTTCTGCTGAAGGAGATTGGATGAGTTCTTTTGTCTTCATCCTTTGGACTCCAGTACAGGCTGAGCACTGCAGATCGTGTTCCTGGGGCGAGTCTCTTGGCTGTTTCCCTGCCACTCTTGTTAAACTACAAGTCTTATTTGGTCTTATTGGTCTTATTTGTCTGACTGGCTTAGGCTATAACCCTCTTTTATTTTCAGGAGAACACAGGGAGCTGTTTTCTGCCATTGCTTTCATGGCTCAGGGGCAGAGTTTCCAATCTGGAGTTGGAGAAGCAAATCCACTCCTCTCTCCTTCAGGCGGCTGAGGACAATCTGTTGAAGACAAATTGTTGAAGACAATCTGTTCTTTCCAAGGATGGTTTCCCAAAGACAGGGCTCTGAAGACGTGCTGACAGACTCTGCTCGTGGTGTTTGCTCCACCATTGCCTGTGTGTTGGAAAAAAGAGGAATAGAGGCAGGGCATGGACACCCGTCAGTCATGGGAGCAGAATGCAAGTGCTGCCTTCAGTCCCCTCAACTACAGTGTGAATATTTTATAACAAGGCCAAAAAATCCCCATGCAAACCTGCATCAAAACATTTCAAACTCCTCCACACAAAATGGGCCATGAAGAGGGTTATAAAGGCAATTCCCCCTTAACTCCAAACATTCTGCTCCTCACAGCTTAATGAACTGTGCTATTTTAATGCACTTTTGGAGCACGTCATCCACATTCTAACCACTGACCTTTTCCTAATGCCCTTCAGACATCCAACAAATAGGTTACATCTGTTCCTTCCAAAGCAAGGCAAGATGTGGAGACCAACATCTCCCGGGGTTTGGAGCGACCCAGGCTCACCTCTGCTCTCTGACACAGGCTGGGAGGCAGGACCATGAGCACCCAGCCCTCGGGACAGAGCCCACCTGCAAGGGACCTGCTCTGCTCCTGCCACGCCCTACAGAGGTGACCCTGGCTGGTGGCAGAGCTCAGGACGCTGTGTCCCCACCAGCTCTGGCCTTTGCCTCTCACTGTGCACGCTGGGATGAGCTCTGATGAGCTGGAAACCCGGCTGGTGACCCATGAGAGGGCTGCAGGGATCCCCACTGGAAAGCGCTTCCCCAGACTCTGTGAGCTGGGTTATTTACCCCCACGAGGAGAAAAACCTTTCCTAACACAGTGCTGTGATTAAACCCCCCTCAGAGGCTGCCTCCTGTGACAGGGGATGGGACAGAGCTCCGATGTGTCACTGCTCATCGCTCCCCATGTGATCCGATGGCAGCAAACGCGCACGGCCGGCGAAAAACCCGAGATGCCCTTTTGCTTGTGTGGCTTTTTCCTTTTTTTTTTGAGAAAAGAAAGCTCTTTGCAAAGGCTTAGGATTATTTCCCCCCACTTTTAGAGGGCTGGCAGGTTTGACACCCAGGGGAGCAATGAACTGCCTGGATGTTAGCGATGGGTCTGTGGGAGCTCCGTGGCCCACCCAGCACTGGAGGGGATGCTGCTCCACCACCAGCGTTCTCTGCAGATGCTGCTGAAGCTCCACCACCAGCGTTCTCTGCAGATGCTGCTGAAGCTCCACCACCAGTGTTCTCTGCAGATGCTGCTGAAGCTCCACCACCAGCGTTCTCTGCAGATACTGCTGAAGCTCCACCACCAGCGTTCTCTGCAGATGCTGCTGAAGCTCCACCACCAGCGTTCTCTGCAGACGCTGCTGAAGCTCCACCACCAGCGTTCTCTGCAGACGCTGCTGAAGCCCAGCTGGAATCCTCTATTTCTGTGCACTTCCAAATGGCTGGCTGAGGAGGTGCTGGCTGCCAAACACCCTTCTTCACGTGTCTGGGAGGCTTCAAGTGCCTTGACTCTGTTTCCATGCCCTGTCTGTGCCAGCAGAGGAAAACTCAGGCCCCGACTTTGTCTCATCACCACCCAGGGCTGTTCACTGTGGTCCCAAACCATGCAAGGACACCAAGCCCACGAGGCTGGGACAGGTCAGAGAGGAGGCTGAGGCACAGATTTCCCCTCACGCACACAAACCCCACACATCCTGCAATTCTGCCAAATTTCCTAAATGTGCTGTGACACAATGGTTACATCTGGGAGCTATTTCTGTAAAAGCATGGAGCTGATGTGACCCTGTCTGCTCCAGAAACACGCTGGCTTGATGCACACAGCATCCACAGGCCAGCCCAAAACACTGCCTTTAATAAACAACTGAGATTTCCAGCTCAGTGTTAACAGAGCTGCTGGTTTCCCCCTGAGGCACCAGAAGGGCTGTGGGCTCTGCTTCCAGAGGGGCAGGTGATGCTCTGGTTTGGCCTGACTGGGATGGGGAGTGAGCTAAGCCTGGCCCAAGCCCATCTATCACTTCCCTTGCCCCTCTCCATCACTAAAGCAAGCCCTCATAACAAGGGCAGACGTGATGGTAGGCTGAAAAAGTAAAATGAATATATGAATACTTATTAATATATTTTATGTACAGTATTTCATATAAATTAAAATATTCATTTTGTATTATTACTGTTGTATATTATTTTATATTTACTGTATTTTATATGAACGTACATGAATAATTCACTTGCTAAGGAAGTCAGTGGGAATGAAATGAGCCTGGTTTCTCACTGGGTCAGGCCCATTAACAACAGCTTTATGCTATTTCCAGGAAATCACAGTGTTTAGCCAGGAAAGGCGTTCAGCAGTGAAAACCACAGATTTTCCCACAAAACTGAAGCTCTGAGAAGTTCAGTTTGTGGGTGCTGGCAGTGGCCAGGTAAGAGAGGCAGAGCCAGCAGGGTGCAGGAGCTCACCCAGGCAGGACTGCTCACGGGGTGTCCTGTTCCTGCAGGCACAGCCAGCTCTGACCCCGCTCAGCCAAGCTCTAAGGAAGGTGCTGATTGCTGAGCACTCTGCTCAGCACTCCTCGACATCACAGGTGAGGAGCTCAGCACTGGAAGGACAGACCTGTGAGAACCCAGCCCGTAACAACCATGACACAATAAGATGCTGGAGGCACAGACAGGGTGACAGGAGGGCAGGTGACAGGCAGTGTCCCACGGGAGCCCTGCAGTGCCCCGGGCACAGCCCCAGCCTGAATCCAGCGCTCAGAGCTGCCTCTGCTCTCCCCTCCCAGAAGGCCTGGGCGTCCTCAGTGGGACACAGTAATTAAGCTGACATGGAAGAACACAACCCTTCTTCAAAGGGCTGGCAGATTGTTTGGGGATTTCTCCTGGAGCTGCACGGCTGCACTCAGGGGCAACATGAATATTGGAAAAGAAAAAAGGGAGATGAAGCAAGTAGAGACGGGAATGACAGAAAGTGAGGAAGCACAGAGGAAGGGGATAGAGACAATGTGCAGGAGAGATAAAAGCCAAAGATAAAAGACAAAGAAAATCTGTTCTCTTTGCACAAAGTGACGCAGAGAAGGGACTGACTGAGCACACCTGACCCTGCCCTGGGCCAGCACAGCTCAGAGGAACACAGCTGGCACCAGACAGGGCTGTGCTGGACCCTAAAGTCCCCCCAGAGGCTGTGTGGATTTGCAGATCCCGAGTTATCCTCCCCCAGCCTTGCTGGCAGAAGGCACAAGTGCATCAGGCAGGAGCAGCTCCTGCTCTGGCTCCCACTCTGGTCAGAGCAGACACCTCCAACCCAGTGAACCACACAAACCCGAGGGAAGAGCCACCCAGACCCCTGCACTGCTTGAAAGCGGGTTGGAAAGGAATGAGAGAGTAAGATACAGTGCTAGAAGCAGTTTGGTCCCTTGGGGTGAGCAGGGGGCCTTGTCCTGTGCCCAGGGCTGGGCCCCCGTGCTGCCAAGGAGAGCCCCAGTTTGATTTGGTGACAGTCCCCAACCACTTCTCCAGAAAAACACAAAGAAGGAAAAATCCTCTGAGGTAAGGAGCAATAGAGAGATAAGTCTGATTAGGAAGACAACTATTAATAGCAATTATGCTTTAATTACTGTGCCTAATCTTTTCGAACCAGCAGTTTCTAGCATGTCCTCTACCAGGCAAAGAACTTAACTCTTCTGATTCTGTGTTCCAGAGCTGCAGAAGGAAAGGGAGTGGATCAACTTCCAGTAGATTCACCAGCAGTTAGATATGAAAGCTTTCAGGATATTTACATGAACTGTGCACGAGACAGATGCCATCAAGGACAGCAGGAGTTGTCCTGTGTGGGTCTGATGTTGCATGAGAGCATAAACGACCTCAGCGCTTCTCTTTCCTTGATGGCTCTTTCTCCAGGGCAAGGGAATCGTGCTCCCAGGCTGCTGCCATAAAACTCCCAGCATAAAAAGGCACTGAAAAGGACATGAAATAGTCTAGACAGAGGGAAGCACCTCAATCCTGCAGGGAGGACACACGGTCCGTGGCTCGGAGCCACAGCTCAGACAGCACTGCTGCTCCTGCCCGGCAGTCCCGGCACGGAGCCCGGCGAGAGCCAGGGGAGCTGTGCAGCTGCTCTGCACACTCACCCTCCCCAGGGTGCAGGGGTGCAGGCACACAGTGGGACTCTCCAGGTGCCTTCACCTCCCTCTGGTCCCCAGTCCTCCCTCACCCTTCAGCTGTGGGTGTCTCTGTGCCTGTCTCACAACCATCACCCCCTTCTGGGGGCTGGGATCCAGCATTTCCAGCCCTGCACGCTCCAGGAGGCACAAAGGCTCTGGGAGGGAGCTGTACAGACATCCAGATGGTGTGACTGAAACACTTCATTCTGGGAAAAACTGGGCTAAAAATGTAGATCACTGTAACAGAGACCGTCTTTAGGCACAGGCTGCAGTAAAACCATCTGAGGATGACCTTTGTGAGAAGGTCCCCAGGAATAATTACTCCTCTCTGGGTGCCTGCTGTTTGCTCCTCCATTTATCCAGGCAGGATCATGCCCTTGGTGGCTGCTGTGTGGCTGAAGGCACCTGCAGCACCACACAGGGCCCTGCCTGCACGGAGCCCTGCCTGCACACCTTCACACAGCCCTGCCTGCACACAGCCCTGCCTGCACACCTTCACACAGCCCTGCCTGCACACAGCCCTGCCTGCACACCTTCACACAGCCCTGCCTGCACAGAGCCCTGCCTGCACACCTTCACACAGCCCTGCCTGCACAGAGCCCTGCCTGCACAGAGCCCTGCCTGCACACCTTCAAACAGCCCTGCCTGCACACAGCCCTGCCTGCACACAGCCCTGCCTGCACACCTTCACACAGCCCTGCCTGCACACCTTCACACAGCCCTGCCTGCACACAGCCCTGCCTGCACAGAGCCCTGCCTGCACACCTTCACCCAGCCCGGGCACTGGGCTGCGATCCACTGAAGGGTTTGTTATTAAATCCCACTCACTCTGCAGTAACTGAATTACCCAGGGTTTAGTTGAACCAATTAACTGATATAAGACATGGCTCTTGCTCTCTTAGATGAGGAGAAGCATCTTGCTTTCTGCTCATGCCTCGCTCTGAAAGTCATTCTTTCAAACACTTTAATGTAATTAACTTGTTGAGTCTGAGGATCTGTGGAAGGCACTCGGGTGATGAGAATGGGGTGTTGCTGCGTGTGGTGCTGAGCGAGGAGAGAGCTCTCTGGGAGGATGAGGGGGCCTGGAAGAACGGTGCTCTGAGGACACAGCAGTTCAGGGGCCGGGAGGTCTCCCTGGCTGAGTGGCTGCTGAGCTGAAATGCAGCTGGGAAGGCAGAGCAATCAGCAGGAAGCACTTTCAGAGTGCACTGGCCACGGGCTCCTCCAGAGAGAAAAGCTAAATAAGGGGGTGCATGTGACTGGGATCTCAGAAATCCAGCTGAAACAGGGAGGCCAAGGACGCACAGACACATGTGCAGGCTGAGCCCAGCCCTTCCCATCCCAAATGCTGCCCCATGGAAATACGGGGTTCCTGCAAAGGTCTCCCTGCTCTGCTGTGAGGAAGCACAGGAGGAGTGTCCTGACCACGGGCTGTTTTGCTCACATGGGTGTTCCAGACTGAATTGGAACGTGCCCAACGTGCAGCCCGGTGCTGCAGAGCTCTGCAGGAGCAGGGAGCAGTGTCCTGGGAGCCCAGCGTGAATCATCCCCACAGCAATGACCTTGCACACGTCTGTGACGGGAAATTACAGAGTACAGACCTTGAGGAGCTCCCTCAGAGTCCAGCAGCCCTTGGATCTTCTCCTAGGTGGCCCTGGAGGCAGCATTATGTACCAAAGGGACGGAATTGTGCTGGTCCATCAGGCAAGGTGATAGGCAAGGTGGTAAAGAACAACTGTATTTAATGTAAATTATCTCCTGGGGTTTCTGTCTAGAAATGAATCAGAGGGAAGCATCATGGATTAATTCTCACTGGTCCTTGTAAAGTGACGATAAATGCTGCTATAAAATAAAGGATGAGGTATTATGAATGACGCCCTAAATGAAACAAATAAAACAGGGATGCAGATGAAGTTACACATTTCTTACTAATGTTTACAAACATGAACTGAATCTCACAACCTACACACTTTGGCTGATTTTAAATCAGGACAAAACAGAGATTTTCTTCTTTTCCTTGTTGTGGCATTTGAGCTCCTGTGGATTCACCTGGGGTCACAGGGAGCTGATGGTCAGAGCAGGTTCCTGAAGCAGCCTGGCTGACACTGTCCCTGCTGGCCAGGACAGGGAGCCAGCCATCCCACATCATAGAACCCCAGAGTCCCAGCCTGGTTTGGGTTGGAAGGGACCTCAAAGCTCAGGGACACCTTCCACCAGAAGTGTCCTCAGACAGGACTTTGCTGCCCCTCAGTCCTGTCCCACCTTGCAGAGGAGAAGAGGAAAGGAGAGGCATGCTGGGTGGTCACGCCCCAAGCACAGACGAAATTTGTGCTCCCCTGGGATTTGGGGACTCTCTGGACGCAGGGATGAGATGAGGGCATCGAGGGCATCTCAGTCACTCTGTGCTGCATAAGCAGATTAAGTTTACGTGCAGCTGATCCATGGAGAAATGGATCGGCAGGACTCCCTGACAAAGACAGATGCCTCCCGACTCACATTCTGCTTGCTCACAGCAAACACTCCCGTGATGTTATTTCCGTGACCTATCCTCTCTGCCCCGGCTTGCACCACTTCACCAGCCTGGGTCGCAGCCATCTCATTAAACTGGGCCCATTGCTGAAGCAGCCCTGACAATCACTCCTCTTCCTGATCTCTCTGTTCCCCCAGGAATGCTCTTGATGTGCCAACTGTGGAAAGAGCATTTACAAGGCAGAAAAGGAAAGCAGATGCCATGAAAAGCTCCATCACTTTTTCCTCCTCAGAGGAACAAGAACTGAACTTTTAACACACCCTGCAAGAAGGAGGAGTGGGGTTAGAGACACCAGCCCCACTCTGCTTCTAGGGAGAGAGAAGCTGAGTTTGGAAGAAATCCCTTGTGTCTCTCCCAGTCAGCAACGTGGAATGTTTTGTGTGTGCAACAGGTACCGCCAGGGCAGGCGGGAGGACACAGGTGAAGGATTGTGTCATGTTTGGCAGAGAGCATTTGGTCATTTGAGGAGCAGCTGAGGGAGCTGGGGGGGCTCAGCCTGGAGAAAAGGAGGCTCAGGGGGGACCTTCTGGCTCTGCAATCCCTGACAGGAGGGGGGAGCTGGAGGGAGTCGGGCTCTGCTCCCAGGGAACAGGGACAGGAGGAGAGGGAACGGCCTCCAGCTGTGCCAGGGGAGGGGCAGGTTGGACATCAGCAGGAATTTCCTGATGGAAAGGGTGGTGAGGCCTTGGCAGGGGCTGCCCAGGGAGGTTTGGAGTGCCCAGCCCTGGAGGTGTCCAGGGAAGGCCTGGCCATGGCACTCAGTGCTCTGGGCTGGGGGACAAGGTGGGCATCGGGCACGGGTTGGACTCCGTGGGCTGGGAGGGCTTTTCCAACCTCAGTGTTTCTGTGATTCTGTGACTCTGTGACCTCCCAGAGAGGGAAAGCAGCTGTGGCTGCTAGGATGTTCCCCTATGCCCACCCACCCTCCTTTTCCCTCTCCCAGAGCCCCCCCAGCAGTGCTCCCCGGGACATCCCGGCAATGGGGCAGCTTGGCTGCCTCCCAGGGAGTTCCTTTTCTCGTTCCTGTGCCAGGTAACAGCTCCCTGAGAGAGCTCCCCATGGAAATGGATTGTCTTCAGAGGCCTTCTGATGCTCTGGGAGGTTTGGGCCCCCCAGCCTGGCCGGAGCAGCTCCGAGAGGCTGATGGAAATTCACTGCATTCCCCGGAGTTACTGCGGGCTCGCACCATGCAAGTGGGAGCACAATTGACCCCCTTGTTCTGCGTGGCTTGGCTCCGAGGCCTTAATTAGACTGAACATTAAAAAAAAATCCACTGACTGGAGGGAACAACTTGGCACTTGGAGAGCAGTACAAATTTTGTCAAGGGAGCATGGCAAAGGATGAGGAGCAAAGGTAAGAATGGGGAGAACCACAGTCAGACAGGTAAGGAATGCGAATTTTCTCTGGAAATTTCATTCAAATGATTTGTAACCTAATTTAGCACATCAAGGACTGTTCAGTTTTTGAGTGTCCTAGATGGACACAGTACTTCAGGTCAGCTCTGATTTCCAAGGACACAAGCACTTCCCTGGACTTAATGGAATCATTTCCTCTTGAAAACGTATCCCATTACTGCCCTATGTCAGCTTTTCCTAATCCTGGGTCAATACTCCTTTTGCCTTTGGGGGAACATCTACACAATGTCTGCTTTCAGTCCCTTTAGGATCAGAGCCCAGGATGTCCCTGCAGTGATTTGTGTTAACAGACCTGGAAGAGAGTTGGGAATGCACGTACCCTGCACACTGTCCCACTGTGGAAGGACCCGGCATGTCCAGGTTCTCTGGTTTCTGTGAACCATCCCCCCTGATCCAGGTGTGCCAGTGAGCTGGGAGACTGCCCAGGGTGTCCCACCTCTTCCCTGCACAGGCTGTCTGAGCTCTCAGCACTCTCTGGAAGGTTCCCAGAGAAGACCCAGGGAAGATGATTCCTGGATACGTGAGGATCAAAATGTGGGTGGGGAGAGGCCCTAAATACCCCCTGTTCAAGGGCTGCTGTTTCACTGGCACCTACAGCAATTTGGAAATGTACACTTTATATGTGGTTGAAACTGTGCTAATGCACAGTGCACATGGACAGCTCTCCTAGGCCTCAGCTCCATCAGCTGCTGCTTTTCCTCCTCTGAAATGCCAATTTGTCTTGGAGCAATAAAGGAAATCTGCCCTAATTCTGACCTGGAGTTTATCATTTAAATCCTGGGGTTCTACTGTGAAGGAAGAAATAAATGCAGGAGATCCCCAAGTATGATAAAAAGTCGTTTTCAATCCAGGCATCGCAATGTATGTATGTATTTATTTATTTATTTATTTAGACAGAGGAAAGGGTTCTTGAAATATACTTGGGAATACAAAAGCGTGTTTCCAGCTCAGGTCAGGGTTTGCACACACACCAACAGCCTCTGATGTTCAATTTGCAGCTTTCTTTGTCTGCAGGAGAAAGTCCAAGCCCACCCAAAGCAGGAGAATCAGAGCTGTGGGCTATCCAGGGAGCACACACTGCACAGGGAGGGGGGCTCCTGACACAAGGGTGTTCCTGCTCTGGGGTACAGGACTCATCACCTCCTGTTTGCAGCACTTTACTCGCCTGTGAGAGCTCTTCCCTGGGAACTGCCATCTCCAGTTGTCTCCTGGCGTGGGGAATGGCAGCAGTGTCTGTGCTGAGCTGGGGCAGCAGAGGAATCAGCCCCGCTGCTCACGGCCCGCTGAGCTCTCCTTGCGTCTTCCAGTCCTTAATAAGCACTCGGCCTTAATTGCTGATTTTATCGCAGCCCGGTACTTAGGCCATAATTGATGAGCATTGTTTGCAGCGCAGTTTTATGGCTCTTCCTCGCTCCAGTGCCCCTGGAATTGGATCTCCCTTCCTCACGCGTGGCGGGTGCCTGGCACCATCTACAGCTGGGATGCCAGGCTGGGGCACAGAGCTGGGCACCCAGGCCTCGGATCAGGGGGTCACAGAGCATCCTCAGGTGGAAGGGACCCAAAGGGATCATCGAACCCAAGTCCTAAATCATCTCTGTGGGGTTTTTTTGATGTATAGAGCAGAAGATTCCCTGATGAAGCTGGGGATGCTTAAATGCCTTAAAATGTTGGCCTCAAGCTGTTATCAAATTCAGTGCAGGCAACAACAAACAGAAAGCTGCCACCATCCCAACCACTTCAGAAATCAGTTATTTTAGCAGCACTCTTATTATCAAATTAAGCTTTTAAAAAAGATGCTCCATGAAGCCAACACCCATTTATCAGAAAGTGCCTCAGTACAACACAAAGCACCAGACAGAAGATTTTTTTAATAGGACATGTTTATTGCAGAATTGTCTACTACCTGTTCGACCCAGGAAATGCTGTTAAATTAAACCTGCTGTCACTGGCATCATTTGGCAGCTGGAGCCTTTATCACAAGGCAATTCCAGCAGCCAGAGTTAAGGAAGGGTTTCAGTATCCTGGGGAAAGGGAAAACAGAGCACCTGCCCTTGGAATATCTAAATGTATGTACTGTGACCACAATCATCTGGGGCAAGAGAGACCAGGAATACCTTTTTAAACATTTTCATACATTTTCTTTAAATTTTAAGGGCATGATCTTTAACTTGTATCATCCTGGACTCTCTCTAATTCCCATAAATAAATCCAGTAACAATCAGCACCCACAGATACATTTGCTGTGACTTCCAGAGCAACCCCATACACTCCTGGAGGCAATGGCTGTATTTGTGTTGCCTAAAAAAATGTTATAAAAATGCTTCCAACTAAGCTGCTCTAAGAATGTTATTGGCTGTAGTAGAGCCTCTGAAATCTGGCACAGCAACACCCCCTCAAGCTACAGAAGTCTTTTCTTTGTCCCAGGAAATCTCATGTATATTTAGCAGAGTTAAATTTAAATTATTATTTTCCTCCTCTGCTTGTGCTCCCCAGCAACAAAGAAACAGTAATTGAGGGTGAATGTTTTGTGAAACCACAACGTGAGACAACAGAACCGCAGCCCACTGTGTTAAAATACTTGTCTGCACTCCAGCTGAGCTTCTTCCCAGACACAGAACCTTTCCCTCCAGGAGCAGGGAATGCCCACAGGCTTCCTGCACCCACTCCAAGGCCATGCTACCCCATCTCCAAGGATATTCTTCATTTTGCCTCTCATCTTGCTCCCCAGCCCGCCTCCTTCCACAGCTGCTCCTGTGGCCTGGCTGCAGCTCTGCTGCTCTGGAGCTCCTCTCTTTCCAGGGAAATCCACAGCAGTGCTTTCCCCTTCCTGCAGCCACTCCTGCCTGAGGGAAAGGGGGCATTTGGATCCCCCCACCTCTGCCCTGGGCATGCCCAGCCTGATTTTCATCCCCAGGAGCTCGGGAGCTCTGAGCCATCAGCTCCTCTGGGAAGCTCAGCACAAAGCCCCTCCCAGGGCACCGTTCCCTCTCCATTCCCACACGGACAGTTCCCTGCAAAGAGCAGACCAAACCGATGCTTTGCCTTTCCAGTGATTATCCACAACAACCCACGGGAGCTCCTGCCAACAGCTGCGGTTTTATCCCTGCTGGAAATGTCATCTGCTGTTCCAGGGACCCCACCAGCCCCTTGGAGCTGCTGTTAAAAGAGAAAACAAACTTTCTTCTGTGAAATGCTGTCGAGAGAAAGCACCTTGTTCCAAAATGCCAAACTCTGCCCTGCGCCTCCCCAGCTGCTTCCCAGGAACTCATGTGCTCCCTGCTCCTGGCATGGGAGGCGGCTTCAAGCCAGTCCCAGTTCCCTGGATACTGGTCTGCTCTTTGGGCTGGCATTTGGTGAGTCAGTCCCAGATGTTCCCTGGTCTGTTTTCATAAAGCAACATGTTCAAAGAGATTGATTCTGATACCTCACTCCAAAGCACTCCTTCTCTGAAAGATTTCCAAACCTCAGGTGGCCATAAATAAACAAAACCCCATTTCAGCTCTAAACCCCAGAACTGATTCCATTCAACTCCTCCTGCAGCTGCTCCAGTGCCACCTTCACCCTTCAGAGATACAGCAAACACTTGCCTTGGAAGACAACAGGCCTTAATTGACTTCTGCAGCCAAAGTTACACTTTATTAGAGATGGCAAAGAGATGTTTCTGACCCAGCCCAGAGCACTGAGTGCCACAGCCAGGCCTTCCCTGGACACCTCCAGGGCTGGGCACTCCAAACCTCCCTGGGCAGCCCCTGCCAAGGCCTCACCACCCTTTCCAGGCAGAAATTCCTGCTGATGTCCCACCTGCCCCTCCCCTGGCACAGCCTGAGGCCGTTTCCTCTCCCCCTGTCCCCTGTTCCCTGGGAAATGACCACCCCTGGGCACTCATGGAATGTGCTGAATGGGAAATGAACTATTTTTACTGACCCAAAATGTGAACAGACACTGCTCTGCAGTGAGGATGTGGTGGCCACTCTGCAAGACAATCTCCAGCTGCCACAGTCATATTGCAATAAAACACCCCAGTGCTCCCCTGCTAGAGCTGTTTTCCTACTTGAGCTGTAGTTTTACAAATCTCCATGGAAATGTTGCTCATTTGGACAGTTGCTCGGCGTACCAACAGATGGAGTATGTTAATCAGTTTTTAAGGATATGCTAAAAGTCTGGGATAATTTGAGTTCTGTGTTCAGAATGTTTGCAAAAAAACACAAACTTGTAATACATAAAAAAAAGGTTCATTCTGATGCAGTGGAAGGAAACAGGATCTTAGAATATTTAATTAGAGACTTTTAAAATCACCAATTTTCTGTAATGCTGAATAGATTAGTAAATCAGACTGTCTTCTTATATTTGAGTTAAAATAGGCATGAAAAATAAACATAGCTAAATTTATCTTTCATTTAGAAACCTGCTTCAGATTCTGAAGGGATCAAAATACTTGACTAGAACAGCAACTCAGATGTTTTATTGCTTTAACTGATAGAAGTGCCAGGGTAGCAACAATACAACACTAGTTCTAAAAATACCACATGTGGGGCTCCTAAATTTTCCATCTTTACAGCAGAAAAAAAGAAAAGCAAGTAAATAATCAGCGGTTTCTTTGCAAAGTGCAATGTCTGAAGGGAAGAAGAAAATCAAATGTGTGTTATGGGTTTCACCAGCAAAAGCAAGCAAGGAGGCTGCCCTGTCCTGGGCTGTAGTGGCACCAGGGTTGAACCATCAGGTTCGCAGTTTTTGAGGCAGTTCTGTGTGTTTTCTCCCTTGGCAAAGGCTCTCATGCTGCTGCTTACACTCCTCTGCACTTCGAACCATTCCTCCTTGGGTAAGGTTAACACCTTCCAGAACCACTGTAATTTCATATTGTCAAACCTCTGCACATTTTTATGACATCCTGGTAATGGTAACAGAAAATTAATTCCATTAAATCAGTTTTTTTTTTTCTCTGTACCAAAAAACCCATAAATGCTGACTGTGTTATTTCTTCTTGATTATCTTAATGAATGTAAGAGTTTGCTATTTTATTACTATTCTTCTGTCAAATAGCCATTGACTATATTATCAGCAGCAGACTAATGGAAAAGATACATAGAAAAATCTGTAAGGTTTTGATACAATCCCAAATACCCGTTCTTCTTTGCATTCTTCACCTTCTCTGTGATAGGTCCGAGGATTAAAACTCAATTCTTGTGCTTGCACCGTGTTTGAGGATGAGACACTGAGTGCTGCAGGGATAGGATCTCCCCATTCCCACCGTAACGTGGGGAGGTCACAAGCCAGAGGAGCAAAGGACCAGCCAAATCCTGGTCAGAGGCTGAGCTGGAGACGCCCTGGGATATGTTATTCCAACATGCAATGCAAGGTTACAGCCAGGAAGACGGAAAGGAGTACCTTTCCAACCAGGAGAAGAACAGACTAGGACAGGATCAGGGGGCCTGAGATCAATCAGTCACGTTTATATTGTGTTTATATTGTTATTTAGACAAACATTTCCTGGCTCAGAGTGTTCAGGCTGGCACAGGGGAAGTGCAGCCAGAAAGAACAAGCCGAACGAGGCAGACTCAGACCCTGGAACTGTCCAGCTTCACAAGGAGGTAATATTTGCGAGGCTGGATTTGGAATGTGAATCTGCACTGCCATCTGCAGAGAGCAGGATGGCAAATTAATGGGCCATCAGCGTAGCAGCAGTTAAAGTGCTAAAGTGCGAATAGTGGGATGCAGGGTTGGAATCAGGGTGGAAGGAAGAAGGGATGTATGTGTCATGACACCTTTGTCACAGCTGACGTTCTGCACGATGCACGGCGTGTCTCAGGAACACATTTTATACTCGATTTCTTAAATGCTGGTTTTTTTCTTTTAGGAGGAAAACTGATACCCTTCTGTTCCTCCCACATCCTCCCCACACCGTTTGCAGCTGGAGGCACCGGGGTTGTGCCGTGCACTTGCTGTGCCCAGGAGCTCCCTGGAAACCTCTGCTGTCCGAGGGGCTTGGCCACAGCAGTGCAGCAGAACTGCTCCTAAACACCATCACAGGGAATAAACCCAACAGGTCCCGAGGTGTCTGTGTCAGGGACCACTCGCAGGCCTGACTTTGCTGTGGTTTATCTCCCCTCACGCCGAGGGATCGGCTGCAGCACATCCCACGTTTCAGCCGAACTCTGTGTCCCTTTCCCCCCTGAGACCCCGTGCCACAGGAACGGGGTGTGAGGCAACACGATCAGCAATAAATGATTTATCTGAGTGTTTCTTATAGAACAAAAGATTCATCCCCTCACTTCATTCCCAGTACATGCTGTGTTCCCTCAGGAAACACCTTCCAGGTGAGGAGTGACCAGCCCACCCTGTTCCTGCCCCAGTGTCCCAACACATGGACATGGAGCTGCTGGAGAGAGTCCAGAGAGGCCCCGGAGCTGCTCCCAGGGCTGGAGCCCCTCTGCTCTGGAGCCAGGCTGGCAGAGCTGGGAGAGCTCTCTGGAGAAGAGAGCTCTGCTGGGAGAGCCAGGCTGGAGAAGGGGCTTTCAGGCTCCCTGAGAGCCCCTTGCAGGGCGTAATGGGGCTCCAGGAGAGCTGGACAGGGACTGGGGACAAGGGATGGAGGGACAGGACACAGAGAATGGCTTCCCATTGCCACAAGGCAGGGATAGATGGGAGATCGGGAAGGAATTGTTGGCTGGGAGGGTGGGCAGGCCCTGGCACAGGTTGCCCAGAGAAGCTGTGGCTGCCCCTGGATCCCTGGAAGTGTCCCAGGCCAGGTTGGATGTGACTTGGAGCAACCTGGGCTGGTGGAAGGTGTCTCTGCCCATGGCAGGGGGTTGGACTGGATAAGCTTTAGCGTCCTTTAACGTCCTTTAACGTGCCCACCGTTCCTCACTGTCCCCTCGTCCCCTCCCGCCCGTCCCGGGCTGTGACGGCCCCACAGCCCGGCCCGCCCTCAGGGCACGGCGGGGTCGCGCTCTCGCGAGAGCTGCGCGGGCCCGTCTCGCGAGAGGGGCGGGCGGGGCGCCGCGGTGGCGGCGGAGCCGGGCGGGCTCTGCTCGGTCCCTGCTCGGTCCGTGCCCGCTCCCTGCTCGGTCCCTCCCGGCCCGGCCGGCACCGGCACCGCCACCGGCACCGCCACCGGCACCGCCACCGCCACCGGCACCGCCCGCTCCGCTCCGCGCCCCTCGGGCACAGCGCCGGCCTCGCCGGCTCCCCTTCCCCGCCGCCCTCAGCGCCCCCCCCGCCGGGGTCTCCCCTTTGCCCCTCGCCCCCGGTCCCCCCAGGGCCCCGCGCGGCCCCCCCGTGCCCGGACGCCGCCGCCCCCTCGGCCTCCCCCATGGTGGGGTTCGGCGCGAACCGCCGGGGCGGCCGCCTGCCCTCGCTGGTGCTGGTGGCGCTGCTGGCCGTGATCGCCGTGCTCGCCTTCCACTGCTGGAACGCGGCGTCCCGCCAGGCCCTGCTGCGGGAGGAGCTGGCCGAGCTGCAGAGCCAGGCCCAGCGCACCGAGGTGGCGCGGGGCCGCCTGGAGCGCCGCAACTCCGACCTGCTGGGCAAGGTGGACTCGCACAGGAAGCAGCTGGAGCAGAAGGAGGCGGACTACAGCCAGCTGAGCAGCCAGCTGCAGGCCAGGGACGGCCAGGTGAAGCGCTGCGAGGACGGCAAGGTAAGAGGGGGGGGTCCCCGCTGCCCTGCGGGCGGCTCTGATAGTCCTCGCCCGTCCCAGGCGTCCCCGCAGCCTCTGCTCCTGAAGGGTGAATCGGCGCCCCGAGGCGCTCGCCTGGTGCTGTGGGACAGCTGCAGTGTGCTCGGGTTTCTGCAAACACCCCCGGAGCCGGCTGGAAACCTCCAGTGTGTGCGCGAACAATGGACACCCCCCGAGCTCCCTCTTTCCCATAAGGCTGGTTTAAGTTTGCTTGTTGTTTTTTGAGCTTTCTGTCTTTGCTGCGGTTATTTGCTCTTTTGTGATCAGTGGGGAAAAAAACCCAAAAACCAGACAGAACCGTAGAGCTACAGTTTCAAGGGAAATGAAACCCGTGTGCTTTTCCGTGGCACCCTGAGCTTGCCTCTCGGAATGCCTGGCACAGCACACTCTGATTTTTATGCTGCCAGCGTGTACTTGGGGAAAAAAATCCTGCTGCTGACATAACATGTCATTTTGCTTGGCTTGGAGCAGCCAAGCTCGTACAAAACTGAGCTGGTCCTTTCGGTGGGGGTGGCCTGGGGATCTCTTTGTTGTGCAGGGTGAGCGAGTGGCTCGACTTTCACTGTTCCTCTTTCATAACCATCCCCGGAGCTTCCCCGGGCTCAGCACACGAGTTCTCCTGCTCCGGGTGAGTGTGGGGTATATTTGCATGCAGGTCATCTCTCTGCTCCTTGAACACTATTCTCACAGTGGGATTTATGGAAATGCCACACTCTCAGGGTGTTGTTTCTCAGGGGCGACAATTCTAACCTTTTTTTAAAAAAAACCCCACCTTTTAAGTGACTGTGTTCAAGTGACTGTACTTCTCTGAGAGAATAAAGCTTTGTTTTAGAGAATAAAGATCTGTCACCAAGAATTAGTAGGAGATATAAAGTGTCCAACCAAAAAAGACTTGACAATTTTTTTTTTTGTCTCAAAGCAGGACCTAATCTATTTGACTAAACTGCTTTTTACCAGTGATCATAGTCCATTTATGAAATGCAGGAGCTCAAATAAAACCCCAGCACTGGTAATTCCCAGGGTGCCAAGTGAGCACAACAAATCCAGGCTTATTTAATAGAAAACTCGTTTGAAAGATGCTGCCCTGGTGGTTCTCAGTGTCAGTTCTGCTTTGTGCTCCTTTGTCCGTAGCTGAGGTTCTTTGCCTTGTGGTCACATAAATCAAGTGCCTTTCCCAGTGCCGAGGCAACTCCAGTCTCTGCAGCAGCTTCCCCTTGACTCAGGGATCTCTGGAGTGAAGCCCAAACTCTTGGCTCTCCCCTCCTTCCCTGGATGTGGAATGAGCTGGGATATGTTTGCTCTTGGGAGCAAAGGTGGGACCATGACCTTGGTGTCTTGTGTTTAGAAAGAAAGAGAAGAAACTTGAGTTCTTGGGAATTCTGCTCTGTCACCCTGTGATGAGCTCCTTGATGGGCCTTGGAACAAACCAGGAGCTCTCTTTTGGAGCTCCCTGGGAGAGGCAAGCAGGGGTAGTGCCTGCCTGGAGCTTGGGCAGGCGCTGCATGCCCAGGTAGCATCAGCCTCCTGCGTATTCCGTGGGGTTTTGTAGAATACTGTTAGGATATATATTTTTTCCATAGTTTCCCAGTTCCACACCAGCTGCTGGCCTGGTCAGGGGTGGAACACAGCCTTGCCCCTCCCTGCTGCCCAGCAATGCTTGGGATGAAGCTGTTGGGTCAAACACCCCTGGGAGCAGCTGGGTCTGTTTGTTGCCAAAACTCGCTGATAACCCCCCAGACTGCAAAGCTGCCCCTTCACAGCAGCGACTGGAGTTGTGTGACAAGACTTACAGCTCAGCCAGCGCTGGTGGGTTTTGCTGTGCAGGGCTCACTGGGCTGCAGGGGGTTTATTTTCTCCATCCCAGAGGAGCCCGTGAGAGCTCTGAGCACTACAAACAGGTCTAGACTGAAGGAGGACGTGGCTCAGGAGGAGCTGGACCCGCGCCATGGCTCGTGGAATTTGCATGTGTAGGTGGAACAGATCCCATGAATCATAAAAAAGCTTCTTCCCTTTCTGTCCTTCAGATGAGGGACATTTGCTGTCAGCTGAGCTGGATATAAATTCTGTCACTTCTCTCTGAAACTCAGAATCACCAAAATGAAAGATTGTGTGGCAAAACTGTTGCACGTTCCCATCCAGCTCCTGCTCACAGGCCAGGCTGCGTGGTTATGGGATGAGCAGGAGCCAGTGGGAAGTGTCATGTGTGAGGAATTCTGATAGATGAGGGTTTGAAAACAGACCCTACTACTTCCCAGGGTCTCCTTTGTTGGTAGGTTTACTGGGTTCTGGGAAACAGTCGCATTAGAGTGGAAAACAGGAAATTGTGGTGATTATTGTCAGTGGTTTTGCAAAATAGGGAAGATACTTTTTCATTAGCACCCAAGAAATCACTGTAAGCACCTGCCCCCCTGTCCTGGGTCTGTGGGAGGGGGAGCTGGCATGGTGGGCACCTGGGGCATGGAAAGGCTTGGTGGTGACTTGTGTCTCCTCCTTGCCTGTGAAATCCCCACCTGCTCCCTGCGCTTTTGTAGTAAAGCTCTGCAAGTCCAGGCCAGGCTGGCCCTGGATGGGGTGTTGCTTTGGGCATCTTGTAAGGAGAGGGCCTTGAATGCCTCAGTGGGCAGAGCACGTGGCAAACGTGGCTCTGACGTGGCAGGAGGCTCCTTGAGGGTCCCTGGGGGGCCGGGGGTGTTTTGCCACTGCTCCAGAGCAGTGTGATCAGGGGGCTCAGGTTACCCGAAGAGCACATTCCTAGTGGAATTAATAAATGCTGACAGATCAACTGTGGAGCTGGACTTTTCAGTTACATTCTGGGGTTTGAAGGAAGTATGTTTAAGGCTGTTCTGTTTATTTTACTGTTCTTTCCGCCCTGTCCCTAATTTTTCAATTCCACTTGCTTTTTTTTTTTTTTGGGAAAAGCCTTGTGAAGCAGCTCAGTGTCCCCTCATAGGCGGGAGCCGTGGTAATGCCTCTCCACACTCCAGAACTCTCTTGGCTTTTGTTCTGGGCCTGGGACAGGAGTGTCCTGCTGCCAGGGCTGGGGCAGATCCTGCAGGCTGGCCCCGAGGCTCTGCCCGGAGCGCTGTGCGCCCCGAGGAAGCGGTGCTGTGCGCGGGAGCGGCTGATGCGTGGTCATGTACCCTGTGTGCTGCACAAAGAGCCACCTCAGCAGCTCCTGCAGGGCTGCAGTCCCAGCTCGGGGTGCCACCTCAGCAGCTCCTGCAGGGCTGCAGTCCCAGCTCGGGGTGCCACCTCAGCAGCTCCTGCAGGGCTGCAGTCCCAGCTCGGGGTGCCTGAGCAGACCACAGGGGATCAGCCCGTCCGGGGGCCTCTGGTAACAACAGGAACACAGCGGGAAAGAGCTGGGGATGAATGAATGAATGATTGACAAAGGGAAGGCAGAGCTGGGGGCAGGAAGTCCTACAGGGCAAGTGTGTTTGGGGTTTGTTTTGACAGGAAATGGAGATGACTGACTGAGACACTCTGGGGGCTGGGGGGAACTGAAACAGCCCCTGTGTCCGGGTGTGTGTCCGGGTGTGCTGGCACTGCTGTCCCCAGCGGTGATGCTCACCTTGTCCCCCACGAGTGACAGCCCCACTCAGCACCTTCCTAGAGTTCCCTTTCTTTCGTCGTGGAACTGCAAGTAGAATAACCTCAGCCTCTGAGGTGCTTGATGGCAGGTGGGGATTTTCCACCCTTTCTCAGCACAGTCTGTTCATGCATCTTCCTCTTCATTCCTGCTGGGTTTTGTCTTTATGTAACAACAAGAAAAAGCGTCTTTACTTCAAGACTTCGTGTACATGCGTTTCTTGCTGTAACTGCTATTCTTTTCCTTACTGAAAATACCAAATTAAAAACTGTTGTGGAATTTTACTGGTGTCAGATTCCCTCTTAAAATAAAATTTGTGTTAGAAATATTAAGTAGCAACACGTAAAAGATTTATTTAAATATAAGAATTCTGTTATATGATGTACTTAGGTAACACTTGGTTTTGCTGTTGGTGCTGCATGTTTAGTTTTACCCACCTGTGCTCTGACATTGGCCATTCACTGTCCCTCCTGCAGTATCAGGATGCAGCGTGTTTATTTTAGCCCTGACAATCTACTTTCCTGATAGAAATGTGTTCTGGAATTAAAGTTAAAGCCCTTGTTAGCAGAGCCTGAACACAGTGTTGGTTTGGTGATGTCACTAAATACACAGGACTTGGATTTCCCGGCACTGGCCATAATCCTCTCCATACATTTGCCTTACAAAGCAAACAGACACACCTGAGTGTTTGCAGCCCAAACCCTTGCCACCCCCCTGCTTACCTGTATTTATCCAGCCTTTTCTTCCTTCCAGATGAAGCTGCAGAACAACATCTCGTATCAGATGGCGGACATACACCGGCTAAAGGGTGAGGGCTTCATGGCCAAACTCACTTGGCAGGCTGGAGCCGGGTACTTCAACTGCCCAGGGGCTGCAGAATGCAGTTTAAAGGAAGGATCAGGTGATGCTGGAACATCCCATAATGTGCAGTCTCAGTGTATTGTTCGTTCCTGGGGTGGGTAAGTGTAGGGTTGGCTCTTGTGGACGTTGCTGTCTGCAGGAGGAGCGTGTGCTCGGGCACCGCTGACCTCCAAGCTTTTAGAGTCGTTTTCATGGCCAAGTACACAAGTTAGTATAGTTTGGTCAGAAACACTGTGGTGGCTATGCTGGGTTAGAAAAGCTCCAGAAAACATCTCTTCAGGCTGATCTGTACAGACATGATTATAATGCCTGTGGTCTTACCGTGTCTGGAATATTGCAGAGGGAGCTGGAGCAGCCAGTGCCCAAACGTGAACGTGCCTGCACACAACACCACACGTGGTTTCTGCCTGTATCTGTGCAGCTGCAGCTTAAAACAGCAGAAAGCTTAATTACTTGTAGCCTGAGGAGCAGGGAGAACTTCCAGACCAGTTGTGGAGACAGGAAATACGTGTTGATTTGATGGATAGCGGGAAGTGCCTCCTTTTGTACAGTCACTACAGGCAGTATCTGAGCGTTGTGCCTGAAGTAACCTGGTAGTGCTTTTGTGTTACTCAGGGTCACAGAATCTTTCAGGAAATTGCATTTCCTGACAGACAGTGAAATTGCATTTAGAAGCCTTACGCAATGCTAAGGTAAAGAAAAATTTACGGGGTTTGCTGTAGCACCAGAAGAATTTCTCCAATTTGTGCTGCCATCTGGCACTCATCTTTACATGAGAGAAATGGCATCTTCTTCAAATTAGTTTAAGAATCTTTAGATGAACTAGCATAAAACCCAAGCAGCTTTTTACTTATTTAGCAATACTGAAAGTTGTATCTGGCACAGGGCATTTTTAGTTTTATTTCTCAGTTTCACAGTGGTGTTTCCTTTCTGGCCTAGAACAACTGGCAGAGTTACGGCAGGAATTCATCCGCCAGGAGGATCAGCTGCACGAGTACAAGAAGAACAACACCTACCTTACAAGGAGGCTGGAATACGACAGGTATGTCCTCAGGAGTGCTGGTAACTGCAGGTTTGTGCATGTGATCGGGGTCTGTGCTTACTAAAAAGTGCTGGTTAATCCTGTGTCTGCTAATCCTCCAGCCTGAGGGTGCTCACTTGGCGATGCACGCTGTTAGCCATTTGACTTTCAGGCTCTGTTTCTTGGTGGTGTCCTACTACCTCAAAGGGAGATAGGAGTTAGGGGGAGTCTTGACTTACTCTGGAATTGTTCAGCAGTTTTAAGTCAATGCATTTTTTATGGCATGGAGATTTAGTTAACAAACACACGGCAGAGTTTAATGGACACAGTCCTATGTCATTGGTGTTGGTCATTGCTGCCTTTCTAACAGTATCATTTCATTTGTTTTGATTGAAGCTGAAGGCAGCATTGTGTGGATTGAAATTTTAAGCTGACCTCAGCCTTTTAGGTTGACGATGGAGAAAGAGGAACAAACTACTCCTGCAGCTTTGAGGAGTGAGGGAGGTTTAACACTTGAGAAAGTGTTTGAAGCTTTCACACACACAGAATGTTCTTTCTGTGCTGTTGAGGGTTTGTGGGAGATGGGAATTCTGCTGCTCAGGCTGATGTCTGTGGCTTGTTAGGGAAGTTGGGACACGTGGCTGTGTATTCAGATCGTGTTATTTGAGTTGGGAGCAGTAACTGATAGTGGTAGTTGTGTACCTTCTCTGTTGACAGCCATGAAAGACATGTTGCTTTCCCGGTAGAATTAATATTTACTGACAGATTAACTGTAAAGCTTGACTTTTTGGTTGCATTCCAGCTTTTGGAGGAAATATATTCAAGGCCATTTTGTTTATTTTACTGTTTTTTTCTGCTCTGTCCCTATTTTTTCCAGTTCTGCTTTCTTTCTGTATTCAGTCCATTCCCACTCCATACACATGCCAGGACCAGGCTTTTTGGACAGACTATTCTAGTTGTCTCTCAGGTTTGGCTTTTTGTGCCACTTCATATTTTCCCCCTTATTTGGTTTGTGGGAGAGCAGATACAACAAATGACGTGTATCTAACGGTGTGTTTCTCCTCAAGCCTGCAGTGTGGGCAGCAGATCAAGGAAATGAGGCTGCAGCATGAAGAGAACATCAAGAAATTAATGGACCAAATTGCACGGGAGCAAAAGGTAACGGCAGGGAATTTTGTGTTGAGTGAGAAGAGCCCAGAGTCTGCTGTTTGCCTCAGAGGAGTGGAGGCCTGGGACATTTCTCTCCTAACCTTGTGTTAAACATCCCCCTGAGCAGCCCTAAATGGGTGTTAATGTAGGAAATCTGCCCGTTTGCTCAGCCAGTGGACTGAGCTGGAAGATGAGGCCAAATTCTTTGCTTTGCTCCAACCCTCCTCCATGACATCATTGCTGAGGATTTCAGTTCTTGCTGTAACGTGGCTATTGCTGTTCAGCTCTCCAGGGTGGGATCTGTGTTCTCACAGCCTTGCCCAGGTTACTGCACAGGGAACTGAGCTCTGCTGAGGCCTCCAGGTGCTAATGTGATGGAAATAAGGGTGTTGGAATGGTATCAAGGCTGTGATTACAAGATGCTGCCAGTAGAATTTGGGCCTCTGTCCTGCAAACCGATGAAATAACCTGCTTTGCTTAAAATTCCATTTTCTTACTTGGTCTTCCTATAAACATTTCAAATAATAAGGCAGACCGAGAGCAGATTTCCAACAGATCTTTTCTTACAGTCTCGAATTCCTCCAGGGATCTGACCTGAGGCTTAAGGCCAACCACACCTTAACCTGTTTGTGTTGTCCTTAACACCTGGAATGGCAGTAGAAATGTCCTGCAGCTGTGCTGTTTCGAGCACTGCCTGTTCAGTTGTGTGCCCATACCCCCAGGACACAGGTTTGTGCAGAGAGGACTCTGCTCGTTGCTTTGCTCATCAGTGAAGTCATAAGTGCAATTTTGCTTACTCAAAGTAATTTCGAATTTGAGGGCATTTGTTTTGTAATTTCCAGGGATGTGCTTAATCTTGGCTCCTTCTGAATTTGTTCCAGCAGGCCACACAAAAAGTTCAGTCCAGTAAAGACACTGAAGTCAGTCCCAGCAATGGTGGCCAGGCGGTACCTGAGGCTGTGGCAGAGGAAGGCAAAGACACAGAGAAGAACGAGGACCCTTCAGAGCATGTTGTAAATGACAAAGGTATTTCCTTTCTTGGCCTTTCTGATGGAGAATGGACCAGTTGTGTTGCGTCCTTTGCCATCCTCCAGAACTGTGCATTCCTCTGAAGCACAACAAGGAATTGTTTGGCTCAGATAACTTGATTAGCTGCAGTGATTTGACTAAGTTAGAGCCTCCCACAAGGGGCACATTCGCTGCTCAGACTGAAAGGCTGGTAAGGCTGGTAAGGCAGAATATCCTGTTCTTGTCTTGCAGAGAAAATCAAAGCAGGAGGAGATGCAGGCATGCCTGAAATAGAAGATAATGACCCAGCAAAAGCTGAAGATACTCCCACCGGTGAGGAGAAATACTCTAATTCTTTCATGTTTGGGGTCTTAGTGACGTATATATTGTGTGTGAACACCATGTGGTTCACAGTGAATGCAGGGCTTTGAAATCTCTCTGTGGTAATAAAATTCAAGTGCAATGTAAAATCAGATCATTTCTGCTGTGCTTTAGAGGTTGGAGTGCTCAAAACTGAATGTTTCAGATAATCCCCCTCCCAAAATATTATTGTATTTTTTATTTCCATCTGTGGTTTAAAACTGAGAAAACAAGGAAAGCAGAGACTTTACGGGCCTGTTAGAGTTAGACCAGGTAAATAGTGTCTTGTTTGTCTCCTGTTAATAGTTTTGTCCCCGTGTTCTGTTCTAGCTTTAAAGAAGCCACTTATTTCAGCTCCTAAGAGTGAAGGTCATCCACCTGTTCTGAATCTTCCAACTGAACAACCCCATGCTCCGAACTTGGCACCAGGTACAACTCCTGTTAGCAGGGGACAAGGCAGTTTGGTTACCAGAGGAAAACCAGAGACAAATTTCTGCAGGATCCAAGGCTGTGTTCTTATCTGGCTGACTGAGGCACTCAGGCTGCTGGTTGTGTGATCTCTCTCTGTACCCTCCACAGCAGGAATTCCTGAGCCTTTTGGCCAATTGCAGCCCAATCTGAGTTAGAAGGTTCAAAGAGAAGTGCTTGGGGAGTCCTCTGGTGGACAGAGTAATTGAAATGAGTGTTCCCCCCTAGGGTACTAATTAGGGCTGCACCTCGGGGGTTGGTTGTTGATCTCTTGGTGGCCACAGTCAGAGATAAACCAGCATTGCTGTCTCTCGCTCAGAGTCCTCCTGGCCCTGGGAACAGCTCACTGGAGAATGACGTGGGGGAGGTTTGGGACATGAGAACTGAAAGTCCTGCAGTGATATAACTTTAATATTAATAAATTAAGTATAAAGTTCTCGGGATGACAGAACAGCTTCAAGTTTTTGTTCTGCCCATTATTGGTTCTTTTGGAAAAAGACAACAGAAGTTTTTCTTTTATTTCTTTACTTTTACAGTGGATGGGTGAGCAGAATTCCAGAATGAGGGAGCTCAAAGCCTGCATACACATTTTAAAGATTGTTGTTTCCAAATGCCACATCTTTTAAACAGTTTGTTTCCTTTGAAGGTAGTCCTTCATTTTCACTTTTATTAATGAGAAATCATAAGATGCAGGAAATGAAAAGCTTGTTTTGTTGAGCTTGGAGCTTATCAACAGGAGTTTGATGAGAATTTCAGGGGAATCAGGGTGTTCTCGGCTCCTTGGCTATGGAGTCCTGTGATTCTGGTGGTTGTTTTTAGCACAACTTCTGTGCCCTGCCACACCCTTGTCCTCAGATCGGAGCTCTTGAAACAATAAGTGATGCTTGGTAGACTTGAAAAGCAGAATCAGCAGGAGGATAAAAGAAACACATAAATGTGTTACTGTTCTGAGCTTCGTGGAGAGCTGAAGCACGTGCAGAACGTCAGCTGGGAAGGTGACAGCGGGGGATTGATTAGGAATTAAAATGTGACCAGTTGTCCTCTGCCTTCTTTGGAGCCATGTGAGGCCTGCAGACACTGACACCTCTTCCCTGCAGGTCTGCCCAGTGACAGCGATGGAAACGCCAACGCTGCGAAGCAGATCCCTCCAAACCCTCTCCAGCACCTGAGTTTTGAAGAAAAGGTGGAAGCCCAGAAAGAGCACAAAATTGAGACAGAGCAGATACAAATCCCAAAGAGCCGAGTTAGCGAATTGCAGAAGGTTAAGCAAAGTAAGTTGGCCAATGTCACACACTTCAGTATATTTAAAATATCCCTTCATTTTCTGTCTGTGAGAGTGCCTGTCTGGAAAACAGGGACCACTGCGGAGGGTGGCTTTGGAGAGGGAGCCTGGGAAGGATTGTAATGTGTTCCTGGGTAAAAGATGTGCTTTAGTGTGTTATTTTTCACATGGATATTCAGTTATTTAAAAAGATTATGTCCTTATTGGAATTTAGAATGCTTTTGGAAATTACTGCGCATTTAAATAGATTAAGTCAGGATGTTGGTACACACAGGATACTGAGTTACTGAGGGGTCTCGGTGGTGGGGGGAATGTGTGTTGGACAGAAGGTGGTTCCAGAACCCTTCCCTTCCGTGTCTGCTCAAGGCAGGAGCCTCCAGACAGGTGCACACAGGTGTGTTGTGGGGGAGGCTGTTTTTGAAGACCCAGTTCTAATTGTTTAGCACTTGGGTGGGGAAGGGGTGTTTAGGAGGAAAAACTTAACTGCTGAAACATCTTCTCTTGGTTTTTTTTTTATCTGAATAAGATTTTTCTGAAGAAACAGACCTTTTGGGAGGACTTTGGTTGTTCTGACGTGACTTGTGGATCTTTGTGAGGCAGCAGGGATGGGTGTATTAAGCTGGCACAGAACCTGGGCAGTCTTGGCTTTTCCTCTGCACCCTGAGGTCTTCAAGGCTGCTTAGTTTATCAAGGGAGCTTCATAGTGAAGTTGTTGGGTATTTAATGGATTATCTGTTTTCCCTGGCCATGTATTAAATGATGGGGGGTCTAAGTTGTGTAGGCAGGAGCTGTGAAGGAAATGTGTCCCTTGTAGGCTGTGAGGGGGTGCGTGGGAGTCAGGAATTGTCACTGATTAGTCTGTTCTCTTTGCTCCTTCATATTTGGATTAGATGGGATATTGGGAAGGAATTGTCTCCCCTGTGAGGGTGGGCAGGCCCTGGCACAGGTTGCCCAGAGAAGCTGTGGCTGCCCCTGGATCCCTGGAAGTGTCCCAGGCCAGGTTGGACGGGGCTTGGAGCAATCTGGGCCAGTGGAAGGTGTCCCTGCCCATGGCAGGGGTGGGATGGGGAGGGTTGGGCTCACAGGGGGGTCCTGCACACCAGGGGCTCACTGAGCTCAGCTCACAGCCTGTGTGGACCTGCTGCATTTCCTGGGATCTCCTCATCGTTTCAGTCTTTGCTGCTGTAGCCTCAGTTTGTTCAGTGCTCGTGTGTCACAGTTCCTCTGGCACACCCACAGGTGCTTGTGCTGGCAGTTGGGGACATTCCGGTGTGTTTCATGACTCGGTTTAGGTTTAGCATGTGCAAGTCCTCTTGTCCTGTCTGGGTTTTATATATGATGCAGTGTCAAAAATACCATCAGTAATAGCCAGGATCACTGGCTGACATGAACAGGGAATGAATAATGTATGGAACTTGGGATTTCTAAACAGATCATGGTTCCTTCTTGCTTGTTCTGTGAAAATACCTTGAACTGCTGCTTCTGTCCATTTGAGCTGCACCAGGTGTGATTCTGCTGCTTTTCTCCCCATCCAGAGAAGAACCATAGTACTACTTCTGTCCTGATCTTTATATTCTACCGCATAGAAAAGTGTTCACTGTTTTAGGAAATCATTTCATTTTCATATCTGTCCCCTTTTAATCCTGAGGTTGAAATCATCCAATTACTCCCACTACAAGTCTCTCACTCACTGCCCCAGCAGCCTGGGTGCCCAGTCTGTAAAGACTATCACACTTTAAGCCATTTTTTTTCATTTATACCCAGCCCTCCAGGCCTGTGGCCTCGGCAGACTCAGAGCTGCTCCCTTCAGGCAGCGGGCAAGCAGTGTGTCCCTGCACCCTGCTCAGCACCAGCTCCGAGCTGGACATCACACCAGTGGTGTCTCCCTGTGTGCCTGCCTGGCTGTCTGCTCATTCCAGAGTTCCAGCTAATGCCTGTTTTTCTTGTGCATTGTTTCAGGATCTGGAACTATTCTTAATTTTTGATGGGGAGACAAAAGTTCTGTATTGGGGACATTTTGAACCCTGCTAGAGCTCAGCAGGAAAGCAGAGTGTAAAGCCAGTGAGTGAGGTAGTTACACACGGAGGTCAGGTCTCTGCTGGGTTCCCCTGTGCCAGCTGGGCACACCCTGCAGGCATTGCCAGGCACCACATCAGCAGTGATGGCTCCAGCGTGTGGAAAATGCCAGGCCTTGGGGAAAATGGAGACTAAACCCTCCACTGAGTGCTGCTGTTCAGCACTTTGAGAAAACGTGTTAGTGTCCATAGGCACTCCAGGGTGGTGGTTTGGGGGCTCACTGCAGCCCTTCTCCATGGGGACAGGAGCTTGGGACTGTCAGATTCCAGGAGGTCCGAGTGCTGGGTGACAGAGCGTGTCCTTTCCACACGGGGGTGCTCCATGAGCCTTGTTCTCCCCCTGTCCAAGCCCTCTCCCTTCTCCCTCCTCTCTCTCCAGCTGGAACTACCCCAGACCCCAGCTGCCTCCACCTGTGACCTGCTCTGGTGTAGAATCTCCCTGTTTCTTTCCTCTCTGCTGCTGACTCACTCCTTTCCTACTCCACAGGCCGGTTCTTTGATGAGAATGAATCCCCTGTGGACCCGCAGCAGGGTTCTAAACTGGCAGATTATAATGGGGATGATGGGAACGTGGGTGAGTATGAGGCAGACAAACAGGCTGAGCTGGCTTACAATGAGGAAGAGGATGGTGATGGTGGAGAAGAAGACGTCCAAGGTGAGCTTGGGCCTTATCTCCATCCCATTGTGACAAACCCACGCTGAGTTACTTGTTGAATTTGTGTAAAGCCTCGCTGGTTTAGCTGATCACCAATTGCTCAGACAGAGCACCAGTCTTTAGGGAGGGAGTTTTGACACCTCACTGCAGTTGGGTATAGTTCCTGCTAGGAAAAGCAAGGCACTAAATTCCAGGCATGGTTTTACCCAAACCCCCAGCTCTGCCCCCTGGCTGGGTGGGCTGTGGGCCTGGACATTCCTAAATTGTCCAGCAGAGGAATGTGGTGTTTTGGGTGCTGCCTGGAGCTGCTGTGCAGTGGGGCCTCAGGCAGCCATTCCAGGTGTCACTCCTGTGCATTATACACAGATTCAACAGGCTTGTGGTGTTCCTGCTAACTCACAGCTGCTGAGCCAGCGCTGCCTAATGCCCCTGTGTGTGCATGGCCACCCCTCCTGCATGTGGCTCCTGCATCCCCTCCCTCGCTTGCCTGTCCCTGCCTGTGCCTGCCTTGTCTGCCATCCTCCATCCAGCTGTCTGGGGATGTTTGTGACAGGCCTGCATGTCTGTAGGGGGAGAATGCTTGTGTACATACAGAGTATTTCCAGCTAAATGAAAGTGTAAAATAAAGAGGGGGGGGGGGAAATAGGAGATGGTAAATCAACCCCCTGATTTTGACCCTCACAGTGTAAGTTTTTAGCTGGAGGTTTTTCATACGAGTATTTAATTGGTATCTAAGCATAATTAATGGGCAAAGCTGTTAAAAAGCAGCTGACTGTGTGGGCATGCACTAAGTGCAGTGTCAGCAGGCTGGGCTGGGCTGGCCTGGGAGTGTGAAACTCATGAACAAGGGAAAGAAAAAGATGGATCAGAACCCTGGGCGATTAATTAACTGACTGATGAACTGCAGCCCTCTGCTCAAGGAGGCCTGTTCTGTGACCCTGGTGCTCAGAATTCACAGTGGGTTTGTGTGCTCACCCCTGTCCCTCCAGAGAGGGATCCTTGGGCTGTCATCTGCTCATCCCAGCTGGCAGCTGCAAGGAGGCACAGCAGGATTCAGGCTGGATGGGCTTGGAGCAACCTGGTCTAGTGGAAGGTGTCCCTGCCCCTGGCAGGGCCTTAAGGTCCCTTCCCACCCTGCCCGTGCAGGGACAGTGCTGTGGCCCTTCCCTCGGAGCTCCTGCTGCTCCATCAGCACCAGTACCCGGCTGGGGGGGCTTCCCAGGGAGTGTGGCTTCAGGAGTCAGTGCCAGGTGTGCTGTGAACAGTAACCAGGGGCATGGACAGCGTTCCCATATGCCACTTAGGAAAGGGTGGGTGGGAGGGAGTGACAAGTGGTGCCAGGTTGTTAAAATCCAGATTGTGCTTGTGCAGCTTGCAGCGTGAGGGGTGTTTGAAAAGGCAGTGCTCTGACTGAAAGTGACCCCATAAAACCATCTCCCATCTGCGTTGGGTCCCTGCTCTGGGGGCTCGGAATTTGGACTTGGGAAAATCGTTTTCCTGGTGAACCCCTCTGTGTCTCTGTGTAGACAGACTGGGTTAATGAGAGCCAGTGAAGGTTAAAGGGTGACTTCTGGGAGCCTTTTACTGAGGGTGTTGGGAGCAGGATGTGTTGCTCCCTCCAACCGCAGTTCCCAAGCCCTCTGTTCTGTTGTTCCCTAATAACTTGTTGAGTTGGCTCGAGCTGTGATTTGAATGTGGCCAGTGGTGCTTCCAGGGGCAGCATTCCAGGAAAAGCGTCTGCTTCGGGCATTGCACTGATTTCTCTGCGGGGCAGGAGAGGGGAGAACTGGTGACGTTGGAGGGAGGGTGGTTACAATTGTTTAGGGAGGTCAAAAATAAGAATTTCTGTCTAGAAACTGTCAGGAAAACATCCCCCAGGTCTGCATCAGGCTGAACAAAGCCTGCAGCACGTGCCACAAAGCCACTGGATTCCACTTGGTTTCTGTTGCCACGAGGAATGTGTGGGCTTAGATGGAAATTATCCAGGGAAAATGCTCGCTTTGGGAGATGTGCTGGGGAGGGGCAGCCCCAGCCTTCTGCCCCTGCCCTCATCACCTGCTGAAGGCCAGGCCTGGTTTGAAGGTGGCGGCTCCTGCTGCAGGGGAGGTGTTTGTGGGGCCCGGGTGGCGGAGGGGGAGGAACCCCAGGATGTCCAGGAGCTGTGGTGGCAGTTCCTCATGTGCCCTGCAGGTGAACTGCAGCCCTTTGCTGCTGGAGCAGGGCCCACGGGGTGATTCCCTTCTTTGAGGGAAGGAGGCCAGGGAGCCACATAGGACAGCTGCTGGATTGTGGCAGGTAGAATGTGGAATATTTTAAAATATCCCATAAAATGATACCAAATGTGCATTTCCTCTGTGGATTTTCTGCATGTGCTGCAGTCAGTGGTTACACTGAGGGGGCACAACTCGGGGGGGGTTATTTTACCATTTCTGAGGAGGCTCAAAGGCCAAACCCCGAGCAGCAAAGTCAGGAAGCAGGACAGAGGAGAGACGTGGAGACAGACGGTGTCTGGGGCTGGAAGGGAAGGTGAAACATCCACATCTGCCCGTCAGGACAGAGCTGTGACTCCCTTGGGAAGAGGAACCAAAGGCAGCTGGGGGCTGAGAGAGCCCCTGCCTGCCGAGCTCCTGCCTGTGTTCCCTGGCCCAGTGTGCCCAGACAGAACAGGGATTCTGTGCATGAGAGGCTGGGAAGGGTTTTCCAAAGCCTCTCCAAATTTCACCCATGAGTCTGAGATACAAGACAGCGGTTTGGAAAAACACTGACAGCAAAGTCAGCTGCAGCGTCAGGAAACATCCCAGCAGGGAAAAATGTGTCGTGCCACGTCTGTGTGGAAGGTGTCAGCTGGGAAATAGGTGGGAAAAGTATTCCCTTGGTCTGGGAGGGGTCCCAGTGCCAGCCCCAGAGGTTCTGTGAAGCCTTACAGAGTGAACTCTGGAATGGCAGTTGGGTTTTAGTTTGAGGTGTTGGCAGGAGGAGTCTCAGAGCCACAGTGTGAGTGGAGCAGGCTCTGAAGGCAGTCAGCCTGTGGAGCGGGGGGCACCGCAGCCCCAGGGTCCCCACTGCAGCACGCCCTGGGGAGCTGCAGCTGGGTGCTCGCTCAGAGGTCACATCAGGGCTGCTCCGAGGGTCTGAGCTGTAACTGACCTGTGGTTTCATTGCAGATGATGAGGAGCGAGACCTGCAGAACGACCTGGGGGACTACAAGTCCCGCTTCAGCGATGGGGTCCTGTAGGCCTGGGGCACAGACAGCCCAACCCAGGGACTTGAGGTGCTGCAAAACTGAACCAGTTCTACTCCAGTGTTTCCTACTTCCAAGGGAGCTGAGAATGAAGTGCCGAGTGTGCTCAGTCAGCAGGTGAAGAGGACCCACTGTACATATGTACATACTTGTACTACTGCAGGTTGTGTTAAACCAGCGTTGTCACACGGAGCCGGTTGCTCAGCCTGGTCCTTATCTGAAATAATCTTTACACTTAAGCCCAGTCTGTGAACACAGGCTGAACTGTTTCTGCCATTTACAACACTTTGGAACCTGGAGAACTTGTACAGTTTGTACCTGATGTAACAAAGCCGCTGTGGAAGCCATGTACAGCCAAGGACTCCTTTTCTACAGCCCCACCTGTGTGGGCAGAACTGCTGCTCCCGAGTGCTGGGTTTGTCCAGCAGGTGAGCCACGAGCTGGGAATGAGACCTGAAGGGTTCAATAGCTGCTCCCTCCTCAGCGTGACCCAGGCCGGGGCAGCCTCGGCACCATCGCCACTCAGCTCCTGTACAGTGACCACATCTCGTAGCTAGAGCTGCAAATCTATAGTAGGACTTCAGTAATTTGGTACATCCCCAAAAAGTTGTGCAACTAATAGCTTGATTTAAAAGATATAAATTGATATAAATAATTATAAATAATTCACAGCTTGTAGGAGATCTTTGTGTTAAAGAGAGCAAGGGTGTGAGTGAGAGACACGTGTGTGCAGCTGTGTCTGCCGTCCACAGAAGGACCAACCAGCCCCTCCCTGGGTTCACTGCTGGTGTGCTGTGCCAGGGTGTCCAGCCCAGGTGCAGTTTGATCCCTTGCTGCGGCTCTGAACACCTGCCACGGCCCACGGTCTGCTTTCCTCCATCGGATCTGTAAGTCAGACCCTTCTCTGTGTTCTGTGTTCAAGTACTGTCGGAATTACGGGGATGATTCCATGTCTCTGCAGTGTGGGAACGAAGGGGATTGCTCCTCCAAGGGCTCCTGGGGACACAGGCTGTAGGCACTGACGAGGGGGACTGAACTCAGCCCTGTGCTCAGGTGCTGGGCTGGAGTAACGGGTCAGGTTTGCTCGTTGCCAGCTCAGTGAAACTCTTAAATAAAGTTCAACGCCTGTACAATGATTGGTGAGTTTTAAGACAATTTATTACTGCTAAAGTGTCAATGACAAAAAAAGCTGCTGCATTTAAAAAGTGAAGGTCCAGCTCAGTGCTGTGTTCTGGTTCAGTACCAGCCCAACCCAGTGTTGTCTGTAGTGCAGCATCACATGGCACAGCTTGGGAAGACCAGTAAACTAAAGAGCTACTTCTTTTCCAAAGCAGCAGCTCTCTTTTCCAAGCATGAACAGAAAAGATGAGTCCCTGTGGATTGGCAGGCCCCCCCTGCCCCTGGGCTGCGCGGCACCACGCGGGGTCTGAGGACCAGAAGCGACAAACCAGCTCGGGTTTGTTTTGAACGTGCAATTCCAACGTCCCTGTGCGGTTTGTGCGGAGCCAGTTCCCGTTTCCATGGCGATGGCAGCACACACAACGCTGACAGATCTCCAGCAGCTGCTTCCCTCAGCCCCCAGCGAGCCTGCAGTCAACTCGGGGCTCACAGGAGAGATCCAGCACAGCCCTTCACCCAACACCCCCAGAGCTCCACCGTGCATCCAGTCCTGGGGCTGAGGCTCCACTTGGAAAGCCCTTTGGATGCACAGGGATTTCAAACAGAGAGCTGAGATCCGGCTGCCAAGGCTGAGGGGCGAGTTCAGCCCCTGTGAGAAACACAGGCACCTGCACCAACAGCCAGAAAACAGCTCCAGTTATTCCAGCCAGTCCCAGCTGCCCAGTTTGGGAGGTTTTCAGCAAACACGCTGCTGAAGCTTTCCCAAAGTCCCACAGATCCCACAAAAACCAACTCATCAATGAACCCATTTTAGATTAAACACGAGGAAAACCAAACTGATGGGCAGGATCTCACCAAAAGGGAAAACCCAGTTCTGAATGAAACAAATTCAAACCCCACATTTTTCAGCGTTTTAATGGCTGCAAAGAGCCACTTCAAAGTGACAAGACACAGACAGACATGAGGTAAATGGTTTGGGGATTTTATTAAATGATGTTCTACATTTTCATGTAGGCAAACTCAGCAACAGTGGGGAACCCAAAGCCTGCAGGACAGAAGAGCTCAAGAGTGCTTTGCAAAAGAACCCACAGAAAGGGCAAAAGGTCTTCTCTGTAAATCTGTTTACTCTCCCTGTTTACAGTTTGCACCCTGGAGAAGAGCTGCATTGATCAGTACTAGTTTACTTAAAACAAGGGGTTTGATATCCCAACTTTTCATCAGGAACCATTTCACTGTTCACACAAGTCTGAAGAAATTCTCTGACACCTTTCTCCTTTCTCCCTGTTAAGGGGAATTTCAGCCTGCCATAAATCTGTCAGCTGCAATCCCTATTCCAGGGAGCTTTCAGTAACATGGGACCCAAGTATGGAACTTCCAGTTAAAGTAACCTGGGACCCTTCCTTGAGGAGACTGACCAAAATATTTAATAGGATCAAAAATCTTGCTGTGATGAACTAGCAAATGAGAGATTGGGCACTTTATATGGAGAGGGAGCACAGTGTCCTGCTGTTCCAGCTGGCTCCAGGACTGAGGAGACCAGATTCCTGTCGTTTAAATAAAAGAGGAAAACAAACCCACAAAACCAATCGGGGGCATCTCTCCCTATTTATTAGAGTGCAGTGGAATTTTCGAGCCCGCCAGAAACACAGTAATCATATTTATGCCTGAACTTCTTCCTGCCAACACAGAAACCAGAATACTCCAATTCCTCAACCTATAGCAAACCCTAAGTAGCCACACTGGGATTACTGGTAGGGATAATCTACAGTTTAGCTTCCCAAAAGAGGGCCTGGCCACCCGTGGCTGCGCAGTTCCATCCCTGGAGGAACGTCTCGTGCCCCTCTCAGTGCTGCACTGTGCCAGATCAAACACAAGGTTCATTCCCATGTGTTTCTGTGGGGATCTGGGAGCAGATGAATCCCTGTTGCTGTCAGCTGGAGTGTCAGCAGTGAGAACAGTGAGTCTGGAGCTGCTCCTGGACAGCCAGATTGGCTCCCAGACATTGGGGATGGAGGAGCAGCACAGCCTGGGAGCTGCCTTTCATTTAACTCACATGCACGGATGGCTTTGATTCCCTTCAGATAAGCAAAAGAAACAACACTGGAAATGGGCAATAGTAAAATATAAACCCAAACAAGAATTGGTTGGTTTCTACAACCCTCTCTCAGTCCTTTTCACAGTTGTTTTTACCTTGGCAAAATAAACTTGACTGAGCTCCAGTGCTCGGGGTTCACGGTGTTACCTGCAAGAAGGGGGCTGGAATACCAGCGAGAATCATGGAATAGTTTGGGCTTTGAGGTCCCTTCCCACCCTCTCCCTAACTCAGCACCGAGGCACACGAGGAGAGCACAAGACACTGTGGAAAACATATTTTGATATCCTGTAACACAGAAAAGTACAGTTCTCACTGCCAAAAAGATCAGTTTGAACCCTGAGTCACACATTTAATGTCTTCCCAGCGTGTTTTTGGCCGTGCTGGTGCTCTCACAAATACCTGCTTGCTTTGACTCTTGCTAGATGATCTCCTCTGGCAGCTCATTTCATTTTAATTACATGGCTTGAGAGAGTATTTCCACCCACCATTTCCCAAAACTCCCACTTTCTAAGTATCAGTGAATGTCCTTTTGGGCTCACAGCATGAGACATCACACAGTTATCCTGCCATACTAGTTCCTCCTAAGAAACTGCCAAACGGTGTTAATTAAGCTTTAACATGTCCAAACGAACCTTTTTCACAGCTGATCATTCACAAAATATTCATGTACTGTTGTTACACTAGAGTCCTGTGACAGAATTCTAAAACAGATCTTGGCTTCACAGCAGCACATGTAGTTCTGTTTAACAAGCCAGTAAATATTTTAGGTGACTAGAGAGCTGGGATTTTATAATCTGATCCAGGTACAAAAGGTAAGCAGGGAGTCCACAGGTACCAGGAAAGGAAACAACACCTGTGTGGGTTTCTCTGCTGCTAAATTAGACGATGTGGATGCCAGCTACTCTTATAAAAACATTCTGTTCTGAGCAATACCGTGAGAACTTACCCTGTCATAACACAGGTTAACCTGAGAACTGAAGATTCCTGTTTAAGAGACTGGGGAGTAAAAGTGATCATCAAGGGAAAAGTGAAGATATCCAGGATCAGCAGCATAGAAACGATAAATGTAACCTCACTACATCCTCCTATACTGCATGAGATGGTCAGGCTGCTTCATTAAGCCACTCAGATATCAACACATGCAGCGTCCTCAGCATTTCGCACCCAAAGAGGCTGCCTAGAAAAAGGAAAAGGGAAAGTGGAAATAAAACTTCGCACCAGGGGACTTAAAACAGCAACCGAAACCACAAGCCAGCAGTGCCCTGCGCTCTGGGGACGGGTCAGGCTGGGCGAGCCCCGGGCAAAGGGCCCGGCCCGGCCCCGGGAGCGCCCGCCGGTGCCGCGGGGGGCACGGCTGGGGCTGGGCCGGGGCTGGGCCGCGCGATGGGCCCCGGGCAGCGCCGCGATCCCGGGCACAGCCGCTCGTCCCCCCGGCGGCCGCGGCGTCCCCTCACACCGCCCCTTCCCCTGCGCTCCCTCCTTTCCCTCCATCCCCCCCGCTCGCGCTCCCCTCAGCGCTCCCGCTCCCCCCTCACCTCAGGGCGAGGCGGCTCAGCCCGGCCCGGCCCGGCCCGGAGCCAACACCGCTCAGCAGCGGCCGCCGCCTGATCCGCGCGAGGCCGCTGGGCCGGGGCGCCTGAGGCGGCTGCCGGTGCCGTTCCCGGTGCGGCTCCCGGTGCGGCTCCCGGTGCCGATCCCGGGGCCGTTCCCGTCCCGTTCCCCGGCCCGCTCCCCCTCCCGGCCCGCTCCGCTCGCTGCCGGCCTGCCCTGCCGGGCCCGCCCCCCGGCGGGTGCGCGTGCGCGGCGGGCGCTGCCATCCGGGTCCCTCGGTGCGGTGCAGCGGGTCGGTAGGCGGGAAATGGCGACTGAGCGCTGAGCGCCGAGCGCCCCGAGCGCGGACCCGCCGCCCGCGCCCCCCGCCCGCCCGCGCCCGGCCGCGCCCGCGGGCCCCGCCGCGCCGCCCCCCGGCCCCGCTCCCGCAGGTGAGTGACGCGGCCGAGCCCCCCGCGGGTCCCGGCGCGGGATCAGGTGGGGGGCGCGGGGTGGCCGCCCCGAGTGACCGGCGGGATGTCCCCTCGGGGCCCGCCCGCGCCGGGCCCCGCCGCCCGCCCGCCACCCCCGCGGCCCCCGCCCGGCGCCGCGGCCCCGCGGAGCGCGGGCAGCCGCGGCCGCAGCCCCGGCGGGCCGGCCCTGGCGCGGGGAGCGGCGGAGCGGTGTCACCCCGCCTGACACCCCCCGCCCGCCCCGCCAGGCCGAGGCCTGCGGCGGGTCCCGGGGCCGGGCCGGGGCCGCAGCGCCGCGGGCGCAGCGCGGGCCGAGCCCGCGGGTCCCGCGCAGGACGCGCCTGTTGCTGGTGTTGTTGTGGCCGCCGGACGCGCCTGTCACCGGCCCCGGGGAAGGGACGGGTGCGTGTCCCGCTCCCCCCGCGGCTGCCCGCTCGGGCTGCCCGGGCACGGCCCCGCGGGCGGCTCGGCGGCGGCGGCAGCGCCGGGCTCGGGGGACGCCGAGTTCGCGGCTGTCAGAGGCGGCGGGGGCGGCGGCTCCGAGCGGGACCCCCGCCGCCCCGAGCCGTGCTGGGCATCGCCGGCCCCTGCTGGGAAGGCGGCGGGAGGAATTAGCGTGCTGCATACCACATTGATTATCTGCCCGCTCCGCGTTACTGGAGAGCACTGTACGAGCCTGTTGCTCAATTTTATGGTACTTGAGAGCACTCGAGAGGACAGGTCTGACTGTTTCTGTGTGGCTTTTCTGGTGAGCTCTAGCCTAGGTCTGCCTGGGGTATTTCTTTCTCTGCGGTGACGATTGTGGTGTTTTTTAATGATCCCGAGCTTATTGTTTCTGGGAGGGATTTTTCATCATCTTCCAGTTGAGTATGGTGCACTTCTAAAAGTAATTTGGAGTTTGTCATTGTTGTCTTTGCCTTTCTTGATCCGTTTCCACTGTTAGACTAGTCCGTGAAGAGGATCTCTAAGTATAACTATTACCCTGTTGCCTTGGGCGAGTGACAACCTCTTTTGCCGTTTCTCTATGAGTAAAATGGGGATAATAATACCTTGGAGAGTTGTTACAAGAAGTAGTTAATGTTTGTAGAGGACTTAAAAGACCTAAGTGTTATTAATTAAGCCCCATGACACATTAAGGTAAGAGTTAGCGAGCCAGGTTTACACATGGATGAACTGAGGCAGGAAGAGATTATGATTTAGCCAGAGTAACGTCCTGGATCTGTGACAATAGCAGAAAACAAGTTGTAACTACTTCATGCTGTAGGCACAAGCAAACGGTTCCGGATAACAGATAGGATTCCAAGATTGCTGGCCCCTCCCTCACCCCCTCTCCCAATTTCAGGCTTTTCTGCTTTAGGAGGTTCTGCCTGTGTGACTTCCAGTTGACTGGAGAGCTCCAAGGACACTTGTGGCTTGCCCACTTAAAAGTGTTTCAGCAGTTTTCATAACAAGATATATGTTCTAGGATGCAAGCCAAATCCCGACTTAAATTCCATGAAACATTCTCCACTTTTCCCCTGAAAACATCGTGTGGAACTTAGTTAAGACTTGATCTTGTTCCAGTCGGTGCAGAATGAACCAAAGCTGACATTCCTGTTTCGTCGAAGTTCTTTATTACAGAGAAAATTCCCCTGTCAGTCTGTCCCAGAGATTGAATGGGACAGTTGGATCATTTTTCTAGGAATGTAAACATTCCACATATGCTGGGGCTGTACGTGCATTTCATCATTTAAAGGTGATTTTCCATCCTCAGCCTCGCTCCGCAAGTGTTGGTAACTCCTTTCCGAGGTGGTGATTGCCCAGCACAGGGATGTGACACTGGCAGAGGCCCAGGAGCATTAAAGCAGTTCAGAAACCAGAAAAAGTCTTCTGAATTCAAAAGGAAACCGAGTCTTCGCCGTCCCAAGTTTTTCCGCGTGTCACTGGCTTTTCTTTTCTTTGATCTCTTGTGATGCTGGGAGGTTGACACCAACAGAAATAATGTTTGCAGGAGGCTTTAGGAATCACATTTGCTCTTCTGACACGTTTCTATGCGCGTATTTTGTTCCCATGGAAGAAACTTTTTCGCAGGTGTAAGTGGTGGAATAACCTGGAACGCTTGCACATTTTTGTAAAAACCATTCTGAAAGTCAAACTGAAGTATTTTGGCAAGAACTTGCAAGAAAAGCTTGAGCAAGGGGGTTGGACAAGAGAAACTCCAGAGTTCCCTTCCAACCTCAACCATTCTGGGAGTCTGTAAAAGCAGGATGCATCAAGTAGGACTGGAATTTGACAGGAATTTTAAATTACTGTGTATTTCTAGACATGTGTGTGCTCTGGCAGAAGCTGGAGGCTTCTTGCCCTTTTGGGAGAGTAATTGGGGTTCCCAAGTAACCACAGAGCATCACTGTGGTCGTTTTGGGGTCACAGCTGAAGCCGGTGTAGTTGCATAACCCTAAAACCTCCTTTTCCAGGTTATGGGATTGCAGCTCTTCCCTGTCCAAACCCTGTAGAAGTTCATCCCATTCCATGTGTTTTCAGCCTGCTTTCCCTAGGGAAGCCAGTTCCTGTGTGTGATGGGGTTTGGACTTTGATGTCAGCTTAGGACTACTAAGATCCTCCCAGATTTACAGGCACCCCCCTCCCACCTGCGCTCCCCCTGTGACTGCATCCTTATCCCATCCTTATTCCATCCTTATTCCATCCTTATTCCATCCTTATCCCATCCTTATCCCATCCTTATTCCATCCTTATTCCATCCTTATCCCATCCTTATCCCATCCTTATTCCATCCTTATTCCATCCTTTCTCAGGGTCATTCCTTTCCACCAGTGCCTTTCCCGTTCATTAGTGTGAGTAGATCAGATATGATGATTCTTACTCCTCTCAGCCCAGAAAGTAGGGGACCAAACCTGGATGAGATCCCATCCCTTGCTGGCAGCTCACCTCGGCACCGAAGCCTTGGCACCACATCCTGGGCGTTTGGAATGAAAATTGGTTTTCGTGTGCTGTGTGTGAAGAGGTCCTGCAGTGCTGCCTCCAGCTCTGGGGTCCCCAGCACAGGGAGGAGGCACCAGGGTGGCGCAGGGCTGGAGCACCTGTGCTGTGAGGAAAGGCTGAGAGGATTGGGATTGTTCACCCGGAGAGGAGAAGGCCAATTGCGGCCTGAAGGAACCGACAGGAAGGATGGAGAGAGACTGTTGATGAGGGCCTGGAGTGCCAGGACAAGAGGGAATGGTGTCACTCTGCCAGAGGCCGGGGTCAGATGGAGTATTGGGAAGAAATTGTTCCCTGTGAGGGTGGGCAGGCCCTGGCACAGGGTGCCCAGAGAAGCTGTGGCTGCCCCTGGATCCCTGGAAGTGTCCAAGGCCAGGTTAGATGGGGCTTGGAGCAGCCTGGGCTGGTGGAAGGTGTCCCTGCCCATGGCAGGGGGTGATATTTGTTTGGATTTGGTGTTTGTCCATCCCAGTGAAATCCTCCCAAAATGCAGGTGTGCACACCCCGAGTGCAGAGCTGGGGAATCGAATGCACCAAGGGTTGTGATTGTTAGGGGCAGACTGTTCAGATGGAATCATTGCTGTGATGCTGGGAGGGAAGAGCAAAGCTCTCAGCAGCTGGTTGGAGAGGAGCTCTCCCAGGCAGGATGTGACAGTGCCAGCCCTGCGGAGAGCTCTGTCCCGGGGGAATTCCCTCGAGTGCCGTTAGCTCAGCTCTGTGCGGCTCTCCCGATCGCTGGAGAGAAACTCCCATGCACCAGGTACTTGAAAGCCCATCTAACATGTTGTTTACGTGTTGAGATGCCTGGATGGCCATTATTTGGTGTTTTAGAAAAATAAATATTTGACATTCACAGACGAAGACATTTTCAATGGCTCTTGAAAAATTAAGTGGGAAATCATCCACATCTAACGCAATCAGCTCAGGGCTTGGGTCGGAGCTTCCCCCTTGGCACTCCTAACTTTTTCTAAACAGATTACTTCCCAATCAGATCAGTTTCAGTAATTACTTTGATTAAGGTCCTCTTAACTTCTGAAATGAGGAGTTCTTTGGTCGTATCCTGTGATCCAAGGAAAACCCTTGTCAGGACAAGCTGCTGTTAGAAGACAGGGAGTTGAGCATGATCCTGCAGTGTGCTTCCACCTCTGCCAGCAGTGTCCCCTGTGGGAGCTGAGGAGAGCCGGCCTCTCTTGCCTCGGTTTCCCTATCTGATGGATCAGTGCTTGTGGAAATCCTGGGATCTGTGGCCGAGCCCAGGGGAAGGAGCCGCTGGTGGACAGGATTCACTCGGATCAATTCATTCATTGATCTCTGCTGTGGTGACATTAAAAATACAGCTCCCCACGGGGAAAGTCCAGCCCCATCAGTGAGATTCCTGTGCATCCTGCTAAACATAACCCTCAAGCCAACATTTAGGAAGTGCCCGTCTGCTGCAGCAGATCCGGTGAGGATCCACTGCCCGCCGAGTGATGCGGCTGCTGGAATGACGTAGAGAGGGATGGCAGAAATCAAAGTGATCCCCAGCAGTCCTACCTTGTCTGACTTCACAGTTCCTTTCTGGTGGGTGAGGAATCCAGTCAGGAGTCACAAAACATCTCTAGTTCTCTGTTCATAGTATTTATTGTAGCAGTGTAGCTTTAATTATAATACTGCCATGAAAATAAGTTTAACTAAAAGGAACTGTTAACTCCACAGCATCTGGAAAATAAGCTGTGGATACTTAACATGGCACAGTGCTAAAAAATATATCCTGCGAGTCATTGCCAGCATTCCAAGTGTAAGTAGGAGAAGGGAATCTAAGACTCTAAAGCATTTGGATTAGAATTTACCTGTAAATAAATTACTTTAATAAACACACACAACACAGCAGGAGTGTCATTAGCAACAGAACAGGGTGATGCCGTAGGGCGCATTAGCATCCTCCAAGCCTCAGAGGGAAGAGAAGGAACCTGTCCTTATTTAGGCTGTGTTTAGGAATAGCTAATTTAAGTTAATAAATTAACGGGAACTCTGATCAAATCAGAGCAGTCGTTCTGAGCAATTTCGCTTTCCCTGCACCGATTTCAGACTAAATCATAACTCAGTTTACTCCAGGCCATTCTAACCCATGATTGCTTTGATTCACCCTGTATTTTAGGAGGTGCTAATTAGAGGAAGGGAGGTAATTCAATCCAAGGATGAGGCTGTACCACAAGGGCTTCCCTGGCACGGCAGCACCAGCCTGGTTAGTGGTGAACCCCAGGCGGGGGTTCCTTGGCCAGCACGAGGCCTCTCTGGGAGCCTCCTTCCCCTGGCTGGGTCTGCCCTTTCCCTTCCCAGCAGTGTTGCAGAGGGAAAGCTGCTGTTCAGGCACAGCCCAGCCCAGGTCTCAGTCCAGACAGAGCCTCAGGGGCTCTCGGTGTCCCTGCTCAGCACAGAGGGCTGCAGTGCTGCAGCAGAGACCAGCACAGGTACAGGTGTTTCTTACCCCTCTGCTGGGTTTTGCCTCATCCAGAGTAGTTTCTCCAGGCTCCAGTAAACTCTTCTGCAGGTTGTATCCCATAGCTGGTGTGTTTGCAGTGTTCTCTGTTCCAGGCAGGACAGGGCTGGCTCCAGGTGTCAGCTCCATTCTCCAACACCCTTTCTGTAGGAGATAACACCACCTGAGGTGCTTCCCTTTCCTCCCTTCCCCAGAACCTTCTCTCTTTTTCCTGTCCTGGGGGAGCTCATTTAGGTGCAGCAGCCTTCCTTTTCTATGGAATAATCCTTTGGGCTGGTGGGTTCTGATCCCTCACGTGGGAGGGACAGAGGGAAGTCCTGTAGGTGAGGGCTGAGCCCCCTCCTGTCCCGCCAGAGTGTCCAGGTGGGATGTGCTGCAGCCCTGGGTGTGGCTGGGAAATGATGGAGAGGGCCTGTCAGGAGTTAAGAAAGAAAGAGGATAAGAGAAAGCTCCTTCTTAGCTCTGTGGGAGGAGTTCTGTGTCTGTGCTGGCCAAAGGAAAGTGTAGTGTGAGCTCAAGTTTTAAGGTTGTTTCCAGAGGGGGAAAACAGTATACAAAAGGTACAGAAAGTATGTAAAGATAGCAGGAATATCTACCAGAATGTTCAAGGCATTGTATACACAGGACTTAACTACAATGTATTTGATTGAGTTATCTACCTCAGTTTATCTGACACCTTAAACTCTTGTCAAGACCAAGCAGTTGTAATTAAATCATTTTAAAGAGGCTTAGAAAAGCTTGTTTATTTTGCTTATCAAGCCAGAGCTGGTGAATATTGTAGAAGAAAACAAAGTTAGTGTCATCTTGATACTTTTATGTTCTTAAAAATAGAGATTCGGAAGAAACTTTCCAAGACTTCAGTGTAGCTAAAGTGATATTCCTAAACAACGGTAATTACTGGGTTTAAAGCCCTTTACTTTTGTGTTGCTTAGGGAGATGAAAGCTCCCTGGCGCCCCTAAGAGAAAAGTCTGTGAGAGCTCAGTTGGAAAAATGGGCTGCAGAGACCCAGGTCCGGGTGAAGAGGTGTCAGGCTTAATTGTTAGGTGTAATTACCCTGTTGGACTTATTTGAAGATAATTCTCTTTTGATAGTAAATTGGTTTATTATATACCTGGAAAAGGTTTGATGATAATGTGCAATCTCAAAGATTAATAGTTAATATAAAAATGTCCTGAGTCAATTAACATAACAGGGTTCCAGACTGTAAAAGAGTTTCAGGTTAGAAAATAAACATTTGTCATCGGTGGCCTGTGCTTTCAAAACTACAAAGTCATTTCAGGAGGATTGCACTCTGCTCCTTCTGCACCTGATGTGTTTTCTGTTCTCTGGTGGTCTGTGAGGTGGCAGGAGGGTGTGGAGCTGCTGCTGTGCCGTTTGCTGGGAATTCGGGAGGCTCTGTGCCTGCAGGGAGCTGATGGGTGTCAGAATCGCTGGGTACAGAGGGGAAGGCTCGTTGGATGGTGTAGGTTTGGTTTTAAACCGCAGTAACTGCTGATAAATCCCCACTGTGGCTGGGTGTGTGGGAAAGGAACACAGGGCAGCTGATGGAAGGGATGGATCAGAGTGATGGGCTGTAGAAGAGGGTTAAATGCATCCACAGGTTAGAGGGGAGTCACTGACAGTCTGTGCAGTTTCCTGCATTCAGGATGAGGCTTTTCCACCTGTTGCTGCATCTCCACAGCTCAGCTCTGCCCCTGCCCTGTGGCTGGACAGACCCTCCCCACCCGCCTCTGCACACAGGTTTGCAAGAGGTGGTTGTTTAACTGGTCTGGTGGGCTTTGGTCATCGAGTTCAAAGAGAGTTAAAAAAGCTGATTTCTGTTCTATAACATACATGATATCAAAAGGATGACGAGAGGAATTTTTTCCTGCTTTAATGCGCAAGTTTTTAAATGTTCCAGAGGTGGCCTAGGCAAGGAGACAAGGTGGAGTGTGTCTGTGTGCAGCCAGGCTGGGCGAGGGATGCCAACAGGGTGTGGCCATTTTTGCCTGTTTGGGATGCTGGAGGGTCTCTGTTCCCTACACAGGTTTGGATTTTCGGAGACCTTGTAAGAACTGAGTCCATTTGGAATTTCTGTCTCTCCGTGAAGCGGGGTTGATGCTGGTCTGTGGGTTCTGCATTTCCCAGGGAGGACTGAGAGACACACAGGCAGTTACGGACAGCACAACTCCGTATAAGGCTTATTTTCTCGAGAAAAAGCTGATCAGTGTCTCTCTGCTAAAGGACAGAGCCCATCAGGGAGTGCAGCGAGCAAATGAAACCCATGACAGAAAATACTGTTGCTTTAAAAATTCGTGGCCGGATGTTCTTTGTTGAAATAACGTGCCAGAAAATGAAAGGCAAATTTTAAACCTGATCACATCAACACAACCCCGGGCTCGTGGCCGTGCTGGAGCTGGGGCTCCACAGCAGCGTGGAACGGTCTCCTGGCTGCTCCAGGGAACGGGGCAGGATGTGTCCCGTGGCCTCGGGAGCCGGTGGTGTGACCCAGGCTGCATCCCCCAGCCGAGCTGGGTTCCTCCAAAGCAGGGTGACCCCCTCAGTGCTGCCTGCAGGGAAGAGCCCTGTCCCTCAGAGCGCTTGGAGCCCTTCCTGAGCAGCATCCAGGAGCAGGCTGATCCCGCCGTGCCGCTGCCAGGGAGCCGGAGTTCTGCACGGCTGAGCATGGCACGGAGCTCCAACCCCGGGCACCGGCCCTGCTGCTTCACTACTACAACTGGCCTTTCCCCTGCCAGGAGCTGTGTGCTTTTATTCCAGCCCTCGTTCCCGGCTTGAATCATTGCAGCCTGAGAACTCGGCTGGCTGGCAGGTGAGCTGTGTGCCAGCGCTGCCAGGGCTGCCACGGTGCCCAGGGATGTGCAGGGAGGAGGTTTGGGGAGCAGAAACCCTTCCTTTCCCCCCCATAAGACGTTGCTACTCTTCCACGGCTTTGCTAGGTTGTTTCTTCAGCACTTGTAGCGGAAGGTGGGGTGTGCTCTGTCCTGTGTGATGGGGCACAGAGGTGACAGCAGCTCCTTTGAGCATTTGGTTGCTGTCTGAGTTAACTTGCATTAAATTTGTTACTTAAGTTAACTCAAGCGTCCTCAGTATCTGGAAAATTTTTCCCAAATTCCGGTGTGACTGCTTTGTGATGTGGCAAATTAACCACTGTCAAGGAGACTTGCATCGCTTTGGAATGTGGCTGGGTGCTTTCTTCATCTGTGGGATTGCTGGTGGAGAGGGCAGCTTCTCTCCTAGTGCTGGGGAACGACTGGCAACAAATGCAGCCCCTGTATGAGCTCACAGCTGGTATCAGCACTTCCTGTCCTTGCAGATTTCTCTGCTTTAAGGTATCTAGGTGCAGATTTCTCTGCTTTAAGGTATCTAGGTGCAGATTTCTCTGCTTTAAGGTATCTAGGTACAGATTTGTGGGTCGTGTGTGCAGATCTGGGCTTTACCCATGCAGGTTTCCTGTGGATCTGTGCCCTGTGGTACAGGTGCACAACCTCCCTCTTCTCCAGCTCAGAAAGTCCCTCAGACAGAAACTTCCCAAAGTAAGGCACGAGCCAAACAGCACCTTCTCACTCAGAGAGCAGTTCCCTGGCTGTTTGCAGAGCCATCTCTGCCACTTCACAGCCATGGAGTTATTGCTTCGTTACATCTCACACATTTTGGAGTGGCAGAGATACATTAGAGCAACGTGGGGGGTTATCTTGTGAAATAAATACGTGACATTCAGAGTGGAATGAAGACTGGGAGCCTTACAGTGTGGATGCAGAGCAGTTTTGCCTTACGAAGCTTCTGTTCTCATTTGTAAATTGTGCTTATTGTACTTTGCAGTATTGGAATATTGACCAGAGTCTTCCTATAACTTTCCATTGAGTAGGCAATAAGGTTTGGGTTTTATTCTTGTGGATTTTTCACCCAAAATGAAGAACGGGGGGTGGGGGGGAAATAGGGAAGAAAATAAACTGTGTGAAACAACCTCACTGTGATAGAATCAGACAGGTCCCTGAAACTCATTTCAGGCAAGTGTTTGAGACTGGATGAGATTCAAGTTCATCATGTCTCAGTATTATGGCTGAAGGTTATATGTAAAAACACAATATCCCTGACAAATCAGTAAAGCTGTTAAACCTTTAGCACTTACTTTCCTGTCAGTTTTAATGTAGGTACATGCACAAATTAATCTCAGACAGTGCAATTTTATAAGAGTGAAGTTTTCCATGCAAGAAAGAGGCCAGGATGAGCCGTGAAAGAGTCAGGTTTAAACAGTGTACCAAGGAAAAAGTGTTTTCCAGGGCAACAAGAATCATGTTATCATTTGAAGAGTTTTTATCCTGCAGTAAAAATAGTTTGCTATTTTAAAGGCCAAAGGAGCAGCCAACCCCCTTATCTAGCCCTTTAAAAGATAGGAACCTGAGCTAGTCCTGTGGGATATGTGACTGTGGTTGTGATCCCACGGGAAGGTTAAGGTGAAGTGGAGCAAGATTAGGTGTTCTGGTGGAGTCAAGCAAAAGGCAGCTCTGTTGCTGTGTAGACCTTGCAAAAATTCCTGTATTCTCCTAACAATCCCAGGAGTTACTCCATGGCTTCCAGAGTCCAACACAGGCTTCCTTGGGCTTAACATTCTTGATTTTTCTTGAAATTAAAAAGATAGCTAATATGGATGAGCCGAACAATTAGGAAAAGTAACTCCTCTGGGTTTGTTGTGGTCAGACGATATCCTGGAAGGTCTGTCCAGGAAGTGTTTGCAACCTGTCTGTGCCACGGGTTGTAATGAGAGGGAGATGACTTCCATAAATAGGCTCCCTGTGTGCCTGGCAGCATGGATTAAATGTCCAGAGAGCCTGAGGACAGCTGGGCCCTCCCTGAATCCCAACAGGAGCAGTGCTGTTTCTGTGGAATTTGTTACTGCTCGTTTAGAACTCGGGCACTGCAAACTTTCCTTTCCCACGCGCTCGGGGAGCCCGGCGGGATCTGAAGGGACTCGTGGAATTCTCTCTGCAACGGCAGGGATTGTCAGCAGTGCCTTCCTTTGGCAGCTGGTTTTGGGGTTCTGCTCTGGGATTTGCTCTCCCGCAGCTAACCCAGCTCTCCGTGTTCATTCCTTGCTTAGTGTGGAAAGCCCGAATTAATTTCCAGTGTGTGCCCTCAGTTGCAAAGAGAAAAATAACTTGGCCAGGAGGGAATAAACTTTCAGTTCCAAATGCATTTGGTATAATCAAAACAAAGCCTCACTAGCAGAGCAATGGCAAAACAGAAATATGATGGCTAGAGCAGAAAAATAAGGGAAGAGAAAATCTCTTTTCAGTTGAGGCCAATTCTGAAAAGCCGCGTCGTTCCTTGGCAGGGTCTTTGTGAGGGTGTGTTTGGTTTGGGGGGGATGTCCAGACTTTGGGAGAGCAGAACTGAGTGCGTGAGCACAAGGTAGATGTGCTGAGGAATCAGGGTTCAAACAAGGGGACTGAAGACCAAGGGATTTCAAGCAGGATTTTATTTCAGACAGAATTGATTCAGTGCCCTGGGAGATGGGGAGGAGCAGAAAAGGGCCTTTCAGTGAAGCAGAATTTGGAGGTGGTGTTTGCATTGCACCTTTGATAGCTAAAATTCCTGACTGTTGTTTTGGTGGAACTTGTGGTTTCTTTATACATTTATCCAGATTTCACGACCCAGTACCAACATTTGAATAGTACATATTGTGGGATTTGCTGTTTTAATAAACCAGTGTCTTTTAATTTTGCTTTTACCTACGCTAGACTAGCACCACTTCCAGACTCCTTTGAGTCAGGGTTTCCTGGATAACTGCTCTCTCAGTTCTGCAGTTGCAGACAAACACACCTAAAGATTTGAGGAGACTGACAAGTAAGATACAAAACACATCCACCAGAGTAACACGAAATTACTGTGATTTTCTAGGGAAGGAGAATAAATTGGTTAAAGAAAGGCCAAGAGTCTTTGGGGGGAAAAGTCTCAACATCTTTGAACTAATGAAAAGCATTTCCTTGAAATCTGTGGAGTGCTTTGGGGCTGTGTGGATGAAAGCCCAGGTGGGTCCTTCAGTGGTGGCTCTTTGGCCACCTCCCTCCCCACCAAGGGACCACCGTGTCCCTTCCCGAGGTGGCTCAGGGGTCTCTGCACAGCAGGGCTGTGTTTCCTTGAAGCATCCCAAGCACCGTGTGAATGGATCTCAGCCATCCCTCCTTGGGATGTTTCCTCATGCCGAAATCTGGGTCACATCCCAGCCCTGAAATGTGCTGACGAAATACCTCTGGTATTGCTTGTTCAAGAGTAAACTGAAGGAAATATTTGGTCTTGGTTCCTCTGTCCGTGGATCTGCACAGAGATCCAGGAGTGTGTGAAAGAACCACACACAGCTCAGCAGGGAGGCCTGGGGGAGCTGGGCTGGGACACCAAACCTGCCACTCCTCAAATCCAAACCCCTCTGTTGTCACAGCTGTGAAATCTGGGGACAGATCCCAGCTTTGTGCTGGTCCTGTGTCCATCTGTATCCACACCATGCATTGCTGCTCTTGCTCCAAGTCTAAAAATATTTTACTGCCTTTTTGGCTTTGTGTACAAAACGTTTCAAGACAAAAACCAGATAAATAACTCCATTTTTTGGCCTCCTGTGTTCCTGTCACTGGAGTTACGCTCCTGACATGTTCGAGTTGTCTGAATCCTCTGGGGCTCCTCTGGTGTGGAGGCTTGGGGTGGATGGATTTCCACAGTGGCAGTTCTGTGTTATTCCTGAGTGCCAAAATAAATGGAGAGAAATCCTTCAACACTATATTTAATTTTTCCTGTCACTTATCTCTTCCTATTGTTCATCACTATTGTTCTTCTACCATCTTCAGCTCTTTCCTGTATCAGAAAGCCCTAAACCCTGTAATTAGATGTGCCTCACCTAATTCCTCTTTTAATAGTCTGGGGAAAAATAGAGAAAGAGCAGTGTCATATGTGGTGGGAAAAAGCCATCCCTAGCTGCAGATTCCAGGTGTGTTCTTCGTTTGAAATATGAGTCATTCACAGGAATTTCTTTCCTGTAGGTACAGTGTACCTGTGCCACAGAATAACAACAGTATTCACAGGTAGGGAGCCTGACACAGGTAGGGCTGTGTGGACTCAGGATAATGGAATTTATTGCAGCTGTAGCTCCTTCAGCTGCTGCGTTTTAAGAGCTCCTTCAGTTTATTTTCCTGTGCCACGAATTGTTGTTTGAGTATTCCATTTAGTCTCTCTTTGCCAGGTATTTCTCTTTTGAAGAACAAGGTTTTTCCTTCCCCCTCCCTCCTCTTTCTGGTTTATTGTAACTGCAGGAGGAGTTGGTGCCAGCTCAGCCCCTGCAGAGGGTTTCCCTCAGCACAGCTCCCTGCAGAGCCCTGGCTCAGCCCCTGGTCAGCTGTGCCACCAGGGATGGCCTGCCTGGGGAAAGCCAAATCCTGCAGGTTTGAGGAGACAAATTCTCCTGCCTGTTTGGACTTGATTCTTTTCACTGAGTTAAGTTTTGTAGCCTGGTTTGTGCTTGGTTCAGGGAAGAACCACGGCAATAATTCAGTAAAAACTCCCCAGCCAGGGGGATCAAGCGCTAGGAGAGCAAACTCGTGTCTCTGAGAGGATTGCAGGTACCTGTTGCTAAGTCCATTAGAGATATTTATAACCCCAGGCATGATACCCAGAGTGTGCAGTGAGCCACAGGACTGGCAGGGGTGTGCAGAACAGTTCAGCTCATTGAACAGTAGCAATATGTACTTGCCACTGACAAATATTACATTGGTTCTTTTTTATTGTCTGCCTAATATTTGTTTCTGTTCTAGAAAAGTCAGGCAACTTGTACCATAGCAAATTGTACGTAACATTTTCATTCTCAATTTGGAATTTCCTTCAGTGTTTGACAGTTTTCTCTAATTCCTTTCTACACACATTTGTTTAGTGTGGCCAGTACACCAGTGTGGCACAGCCCTGTGCCTGTGCTGGCACTGCTGGGGCATCTGCAGCCCTGGGGGCAGTTCTGGGCCCTCATGGCAAAGGAGACATTGAGGGGCTGGAGCATGTCCAGAGCTGGGAACGGAGCTGGGAAGGGGCTGGAGCAGCTGAGGGAGCTGGGGGGGCTCAGCCTGGACAAAAGGAGGCTCAGGGGGGACCTTCTGGCTCTGCAATCCCTGCCAGGAGGGGGGAGCTGGGGGGAGTCGGGTTCTGCTCCAGGGAACAGGGACAGGAGGAGAGGGAACGGCCTCCAGCTGGGCCAGGGGAGGCTCAGGTTGGATATTGGGAAAATTTGTTCTTGTAAAGGGCTGTCCAGCCCTGGCACAACTGCCCAGGGCAGGGGTGGAGTCCCCGTCCCCAGAGGGATTTAAGGACATATGGATGTGGCATTTGGGGACAGGGGTTAGTGTGGCCTTGGCAGTGCTGGGGGACAGTTGGATTCCATGGCCTCAATAGCCTTGGAGGGCTTTTCCCCCCTCAGTGGTTCTGTGACATCACTGGGGGGTCACAGAGGTCACAGCACCTTGGCCTGTTCCACAGGACCTGCCTGGGGCTCGGCCTCACACGCTCTGCCCCCCTTTGCTCCAGGATGTGGAGGTTGCTCTGAGCCCGATGCTCTGCCGTGGTGAGTGCTCTGGGATCGGAGCCTCCGGGACTCCCAGCTTCCCTCCTTCCATCCTTGGACACGGGTCCTGTCCAACTCCATAGGCCGTGTGGTGGCCAGGTGTAGCTGCAGCACCTTTGTGTGAGATTGAGATTTATCTCTGAACAAACACAGCTGTGTACAGGCTTTGGACTGGTTGTGAAAAACACGATCAACATTTGTCTGTCTGTGACTCATCCCGGTGCCACCGTTGCCTTTCCCTAAACAACATACCTGTTGTGACATTACTTGCATGCTGAATGTTACAGACTGTTAATTCTGTCTGTGCAGCGATCAGATCCACACTAAATGGACTGCAGAGAGGCAACTTGTATGTTAAATGTTACATTTATTCTGTCTCTGCAGCAGTCAGATCCTCACTAAATGGAAACCCGAAAGGCAGACACTGATTCCTGTCATGATAAGCATACAGTTTGCTTTAAAAACCTGCTTTTTGTCGTGACTTCAACTAGGAAAGGCAAATTACTTTCTTACCAGTGTTTCTCTGCGTTACACCTCAGATGGATTTCTTGCTACTTCATTTTTCTACTCCTGATCCATCATATGAATGATTTAAGCACGTGAGGAGTCCCCTTCAAACCAGCCCAGCTCTGGGCTCCAGGCAGCTGCAGAAAGCACATCCCCAGTCCAAAGGACAGTGACTTTGAGACTCAGGAGTGACAATACCAGCAGTCCACTGGAACACTGGATGCAATCCCTGGAATGGCCTTTTACTCTGCTTTAATAAATATTGCCCTTACACCAGTCTTCCTGAGGTCTGATGTTATTCCCAAACTTGGCTCTAGCGAAGCTCAGTTTGGGTTCCTTTGCAGAGCTCTCTGTCCTCACCCACACTGAGTGCACAGGCTCATGATTCCCTCTGTGAACACTTGACACAAATTTAGATTAATGCCTCATCTCAGATGTGATGTGGAGACTTTAAATGAAGTGTAGTGAGGAGCACGGGGTGGAAAGGGCTTGTCGCAGCATCCAGTCGTTTGGGGCTGGAGACACCACTCAATCAGTCCTGTCAGGAGGAGGTGACACCGTCCCAGCTGACGAGGTGTGCTCGGTCACAGGCTCGGTGATCTCGGAGGTCCTTTCCAGCCTGGACGGTCAATTTTCCCTTCCTGCCACTCGGGTCGGAGGGTTGTGCCAGGGCTCGTGGATGTGCTGGCTGGCCGTGCCCGTGGCCGGGTGAGCTCCATCTGTGGTGGTGCCAGTGTTGTGCTTCCAGCCCAGCAGCTCCCCGAGCCGTGGGTGAGGCCGTGCGAGGGATGGCACAGCTCGGCGCGGCTCTGCCAGCCTTATGTAACTCCTCAGTTCAGCAGCCGGAGCCTCGTGCGCTTCTTCAATGACTGAGTATTCCTGGTTTTTCCTTTTATAGCTTTCCATGTGGTGCCCATGAAGATGAGGCTGAGAACGCGGAAAGCTTCTCAGCAGTCCAACCAGATCCACCCGCAGCGGGCGCTCCGGGCCAAGCGGAAACACTCGGAGGTGGAGGAGACCTTACCTGGGGGCGGGGGGAAGCCACAGAAAAATGACACCGGCCTCTTGTCTTCGATCAAAAAGTTCATCAAAGGAAGCACACCCAAGGTGAGCCGGCTGTGGGGCCCTGCTTGGCTTTTGGCTGAATTGGTTTTAAACCCGTTTCTATTGAGAATAAAGAACGTGGTGAAAGCAAAATGTAAAAACTCAGAAGGTGACAGGCGCCTGTGAGAGCTGTGTCAGGAAAAGCAGACTTGGAAATCCTTCAGGAGTCAATCATAGGTGTATTTAACAGTCCAATAAATCACGGGATTTATTACCTGGTATTTCTTTGTGAAAGTGTTGGCTAATAAATCCAGTAGATTTTTAATTGCTGTTTTAAAGAGTCCTTGAGTCCAGATTGGAGGAATTACCAGTTCTGGCAACTAAGGCAAGCCAGTGTGTAAGCATAAATTTACTGAGTGTGTTTTTAGCATTTTTATTCAAAACTGTTTAGGGGTCAGTCAGTCAGTACAGGTCAAACCTCACAAACCCAAGTGTCAGGGAACTGCTGCAGTTGTGTGATTCCTGCAGTGGGCACTGCCCTGCTTAGAGCATCAAACCCAGGTATTGCCAGGGAAAACCACGAAATCTCATCTTGGTCTAGGCAGAAATCGGAGCTTTACTGATCTTCTCCTGTGAACACCTGTCACATGTACATTTGAGGGTGAATTATATATATACATACAAATATATATATATATACACACACACATAAACTTTGATAGGCTGAATGTAACCTTGCTTCAAAAACCCGTGATTTTTTCTCTAAATGAAGGCCAGTCTAAAAAATCCATCTTCATTCACCCCCAGCAGTTCAGGTACTGACATTATGTAACTGTGGATTTTAAAGAGGAGTAGCTGAGAAGCCATAACTAATTTACAGTGTATCCCAGGTCAGCTACATGATAAATAAAAATCTGATATAAATTCAGAAGTATTTTCTGGGGTTTGAACTGAAGTGTTGAAGCGATAACTTTGTAACAAGCTGAAGTTCAGATAGTTTTAAAGTAGCAGTATATTCTTGAATTATGAAAAATATAGTGAAATAGAATATTTCATGACGTGTTAAACCACGACAACCTGTCCTGGAAACAGAGAGGTACCAGCCCAGAAACGTTTCAGCAATGGTCACATCTGCTTCCAATTTGCTTTTCATTAAACTGAGACAGTTGATCTGTTTTACAGATCTGGTCTGTTCCGTGGAAAAAAGAAGGCACTGCTCAGTATGTTTCTTTTTTGTCTCCTTTCTCCTTCAAGGAAGAAAGAGAAAACCCCACGAAAAGGAGTCGAATTGAGCGGGACATAGACAACAACCTGATCACATCCACACCTCAGTCGGGAGAGAAGCCCAACAAACAGATCTCACGAGTGCGGCGGAAAAGTCAGATGAATGGAGGTGGGTAAAGCCTCACCTGGGCACTGCAGGGATGGCATCCAGGGATCTCCCAGCTGACCTGAGCCGGGAATTCCTGCACTGGGGACTTACAGGGTTTCACTGGCTTCAGTGAGGGCAAGGCTGAGCTAATCCCAGCAAAGCAGGAGTTCCAGGGCTGCAAGCAACACTGCTGTCACTCCTCAGACATGCTCACTGTATCTCTGTAAGAACAATTTGGATCAGCAGCAGCTATTTTGGAACTAATTTAACTTTCTTTTTTTTAATTGTGATTCTTAAAAGCCAATAATAATTTTTTTGATTTAGCTCTTCTTCCATTTTCTTGCAAATAAAAGAGAATTATGACTCCTAGCTCATGACCTTTGTGGAAGTAACCAGGTGTCCTTAATACTGAAAGCACTTGTCAAACACACAGACAGGTTTCTGTCACAGAATTGTAGGAAACCTTGGATCAGAAGGGCTTAATGACTCTTAAAGGTCATCTGGACCAGTTCCCCTGTTCCCCTCCCAGCAGTGATGATCCAGTTTGGAGTGAGATCTGCCTCTGGAGTTAGATCAGGCTACTCAGAGCCTTGTCCAGGCAAGTTTTCTATCTCTCTAAGGATGGAGATTCCCTGTTCCCTCTGAAAACTGTCTGTTCTTGAATATCTCTGGTAGTGACATGATACAGTTGTCAGTGATATTGAGAACATCATCTGTGGTTCTACCTTTAAAATCCCATTCTTTAAACTTCTTTTCTAAGGAATCTGTGAGGGTGGGCAGGCCCTGGCACAGGGTGCCCAGAGAAGCTGTGGCTGCCCCTGGATCCCTGGAGGTGTCCCAGGCCAGGTTGGACGGGGCTTGGAGCAGCCTGGGATAGTGGAAGGTGTCCCTGCCCATGGCAGGGGTGGAATGGGATGGTCCATAAGACTCCTTCCACCCACACCATGCTGTGACTCTGTGCTGTCCCAGGGCACGTGGAGCACCCTCAGCCTGTGTTACAGTTACAGGGATACAAGCTCTTAATTCAAATATTGCCCATTAGTGGGGGCTCAGAGCTGCAGCTGGCACACCCCACATTCCATACAGGAACAGGGCAGTGTGGAGTCCCCGTGCAGCTCCTTCAGGACCAGCTGACAGGGACATTTCCAGCTCATGTGCATGAAATCCATTCCCTCACTTCCATATGGACAGATATCTCAGGGCCTGGGGGCTGGGAAGGAAAGAATTCTTCTTCATCTCAGTCTCAGAACTGCCATGAGATGGGAGTTTGAGTTCTGGGATATGCATAGCTATACCTGCACAGTTTGGGAAAACCTTCATTGTTACATATGATATTGTAATTGAAGACTTACTTAATTCTGCCTTTGTTATCTGTGATAACAACTAAAGATTATTTCACTTTGGAATTGTATCTGTGCATATATTGGTGTGTATGTGGAGAGGAACAAATCCTGGATGTGGTGCAGTTTGGAGCCTCAGCCTCGGGAGTTCACTGACACTTTCTCTTGCTTCCATCTAGTGGATTCCCCCTGACACTGACACCAGTGTGCTCTGCAAAGGGCACAGCAGCTCCAAGTCTGTCTCCCACCAAGTCCATTGAAGGGATTTAAACTTTTATTATTTATGTAAACAGGGAGTGTTTCCTAATCTGGAGTGTTAAGCTTACAGTGGTGTTGAAAACTGACTTTTTGTTTTGATGCTGATAGTAGATTACTGGCTCTTGTGGACAGAGCTGAACCAGGAACAGGAGGGACCCTGTAGAGCAAGTGCTGACATGGATGTACCTGAAAACAGCAGCATGGTGTTACAGGTTGTAATGTTTCTCTTCCAGAAGCTGGAAGTTATGAGATGACAAACCAACACGTAAAGCAAAATGGAAAATTGGAAGATAACCCCACCACTGGCAGCCCCCCACGGACAACGTTACTGGGAACCATATTTTCTCCCGTTTTCAATTTTTTTTCACCAGCAAATAAAAATGGTGAGTCTTAGGGTGTTAAAGCTGAGAGTGAGATACTCTCTTATGAAATTGCTGTTCTGAGCAGCAGTACACTTTGCATTCTGATTTACAGACCAAGAGTTACTGCTGCCAGATAAAGGGCTCTGCAGTTCTTAGATGGGTTGATCATTACTGAGGAAAGGAATAAGTTTATAAGCATTAGAATATCTCTGTGCACCTTTCAGTAAAAAAAAAAACAAGAAGGGGAAAAAAAAAAAGGGTTAAGTTTCTTGTCCCAAACATATCTTAAAGCCATTTGTCATGGCCGTCCTTTTGGTTCTTATTTTTGTGACGTGACTCGAGGCAGATGCCTCCAGTTGTCCCGCAGCTTTGCTGCGTGTGGGTGCCGGCGCCTGTGGGTGCTGTGGGGGGAACGCGGGGGTAACGAGCGTCCCGAAATCTCCCCCAGGAACATCGGGGTCGGACTCTCCGGGCCAGGCTGTGGAGGCTGAGGAGATCGTGAAGCAGCTGGACATGGAGCAGGTGGACGAGATCACGACGAGCACGGCGACATCCACCAACGGCGCGGCGTTCCCGGGCCAGCCCGTGCCGGTCAGGGCCGTCCCCCACGGGCTGGGGGACGCGGAGGAGCCGGGCGACCGCGACCTGCCCCCGCTCACGGGTACGGCCCTGCCCCAAACCCTGCCCCAAACCCTGCCCCAAACCCTGCCTGGGGCTCTCAAACACTGCTAGAGCTGAGTTCTGGGGTTAATACACTCACCTGGCTCCTGCACCACAGGCACAGGTTGGGCAAGACTTGTCTGTCCCTGGTGAGGCTCTCGTAGCACTTCCTCACGTGGAGACAAAGACTCCAGAGGAAAAGTGTTGTTATGGACATTGAGTACCCCCCACTGCACGTGCACACTCTGGGCTTGCTGATCTCCAAGAGAAATTGGCTACGTTTTGATATCTTATATTAGAACCACGTGGTCAATGAGAACCACACAGACCTTACCCACAAATCCTGGAAAAGTCTCCGTATTTCCTTCAAAAGACTCACCGTACATCTTCTTTTTTTTTGACAAAAGTTGTAGCCATAAAATACAGTTTCTCTGTGGATGGGCAGCATCAAACCTTTAACAGCTCCCTGAACCCTCCCCAGCCCCTCAGAGCTTTGGGAGGTGAATAGTTCTTGAAGGCTCCTGCCAGGGAGGTAAATGTGACCCCTGAGCAGCCCCTGGGGCGGGAGGTGGGGCTGGGGACAGAGTACTTCACTGTTGCTTCTTCCCTCGTGTCTCAAGTGCACATTGTGGCTTTGAAGAACTGCGCTAATAAGACCAGCTCTTGTGGTTTTTTGTTTTATTTTTTTTTTGTTTTGGTCATTTTCGTTGAATTTTAGCACCAGTATCTCCAGACAGTGGCTACTCATCAGCTCACGCAGAGGCCACCTATGAAGAGGACTGGGAAGTCTTTGATCCGTAAGTGCCAGTGTTTGTACTGAAAATAGCCAATTGACCATTTTGGGTATGGGATTATGGTACTTTTATTTATATTTATTATTATATTAATTGCACCATTTTAATATTACGATAATGAGCTCCAAAAGCTCTTAACTTAAAAAAATAATTGCATATTGTCATGGGGTTTATTTCAATTTAAAACACTTATTTCTTGTGCAGCCCTAAATATTTCAAATATTTACTTGACCTAAAACACTGCAGTTCAATAGTGTACATTTTTACAGCAAAGTCTGTGTTCTTTTCAGATATTATTTCATCAAACATGTGCCCCCACTAACAGAAGAACAGCTGAACAGGAAGCCAGCTCTCCCACTCAAAACCAGAAGCACACCAGAGTTCTCATTAGTTCTAGACTTGGTAAATATCTTTATAATCACAAACCAGAGCTGGGGGATGGAGCATTTCCCTTATTTTGCTTGTGGAAATCAGTCGTGTTTGCTTTAAACAAAAAGACTGTTGAATGTTACATAAATTTTTGTATTTTTAGTTAAAAATACTAGTTAAAGTAGTTAAAAAAGAATTAATTAATGGTGGCAAGATTAGAATGCTTGTTTTATTTGTCAAATACTTACATCCTTTTTTAAAAACATTACAGTTTTTATCATTTCACACTCTTTTCTTTCTTTTACTTGTTTTTTAATAGGATGAAACATTAGTGCACTGTAGTCTAAACGAATTAGAAGATGCTGCACTCACTTTTCCAGTTCTTTTCCAAGATGTCATTTACCAGGTAAAAAGAAAAACACAACCCTTTTTATATTTATATTAAAGGTGGGAATCCTTGGGGTCTGTATTTGTTCTCCTCTTGTGCAAAGAGAGAGAAGCAGCTGCCTGGTGATAAACTTACACCTGTCTGGTGATAAAGGGGCACACTGGGCAAGAAATTTTGTATTCACTTAAACTGTTCCCCTTTTCTTGCCCTCTGTTCACTTGGTTGTGTCCACATAGAAATGGGATATAATTCAGTTCATGCCCTACAACTCCTTGTGGGCATTTACTGTGATGGGAAGGGAAATTTAAGCCCATTCCTACCTGACTGTTAAAAGAACTGATAAAGCTGAAATCACCCTAAAATGAGGCAGTTCAGGATCCTGCCTTCTCTTCCTGAATATTTCAGTACCTTTCCTCAAAGCTGTAGTTCTGTGTGGGCAATCTCTGAACCAGAAATAACCGTGAGCAGAGCCTGGGGCTGCTGTTTTTACCCCTTTGTGTTGTCACTGTGGGCTCAGGTCACAGCCAGGTCTGTCCAACACACACCAAATATTACCTGAGTGTTTGCCCCAGGGACATAGCGGAGCCTGGAGCTCTCACCTCCACCAGGTGCTCCAGGGCCCTGGATTGATGATTGACATTACCATCTCACACCTTCACTTACAGCTGCTCAGGCTGTGGGCCAATGGAATATTTGGGTAATTAGGTTACAGTAGAAGTTAATATTTGCTGTTTGTTTCTAATGCTCATTTTGGCCTCCTCTGTAGCAGGTGGCACAGTGTGGGTGGGGGAGGGCTGAAGCAGTCTGAGTGTTGACTAAAGCCCATCTCTACTCCAGGTCTATGTCCGGCTAAGGCCGTTCTTCCGAGAGTTCCTGGAACGTATGTCTCAGATTTATGAGGTAAAACAAAGAGACAATGCTTTTGAATTTCATTTTTAAATGATATCCACACACTTGCGTCTCAAGTAATGACTTCTTCCCCTTCAATCCCTAGATCATTCTGTTTACTGCTTCTAAGAAGGTGTATGCAGACAAGTTGTTGAACATCCTGGACCCCAAAAAGCAACTGGTCAGGTAAAAACAGAACACTGTGAACACACCCTGAGGGACCACGAGCTGTACCTGCTCATCCTCTGTTAGGCTCCCTCACGGCAAATGTCCTCTTGGGGATCAGAAATGTGCTTGGAATACACACTGCAAATAAAGGAAATAAACTGACTGTCAGATTACCTTTAAACTATTCAAAAATCGATTTATTAACTATAAATTATGACTTGTATAACTTTTAGAATCAGCATGCTGTTTGTTCCTATTCAATCACAAAATCATTTGTCTGTTGGTTCTGTGTTCGAGCTGGTTTGGTTTATCATTTCTCAGTACTGACCTTTGTTGGGAACTGGTTGGCTTTTGCAGTTCCTTCAGGCAGAAGGAGATTCCAAGGGGTGAGATTCTGTTATGCTCCCCTGGAAGGGGGACTGTACCTGGGGAAGTTGAAACCAAAGAGGTTTCTGCTCAGGGATTCCCCCTCCCGGAGTGCCCCAGGTCAGGGAAGCAAACACCTGCCTGGTGGTGGTCAGAGCTGTGTGACTGCACCCAACACCTGCACAGCCCTTCTCTGCATCGTGTTACTGTCTGTTCTGAGGGAAACTAGATTTTCCTCACACACACACACAGGAAAGACAGTGGTTTTATCCACTGCTGTCACTCACTGGCCTGGGCACGTCCCAACTCGCTTTTGAAGGGCACAAAGTTAAGATGTCACCAGTTTTATCCAGGAACGGTTATATTGTTGCTTGTTTTATGTGACATCCACCACAGAATCGCAGTCTGGGCATGGTAACCTCCTTGCCACTAGACTTGGGAATGCTTTCAGTCTTTGAATACCTGAGCTGGCTGTGTCAGCCGGGTGGGACGGGGGCAGGAGGCACTGGCAGCTCCAGAACGTGAGCCTGGCTGTGCATCTGAGGTGTTACCCCCTGATGCCAGCCCAGGGCTGGGGTTATACCTGTGCTGGGGCAGGGACAGGGGCAGGCAGGCAGACACAGAGCCAGCAGGGTCTGGGACTGGGGGAGGTGTCCCCGTGCTGCCCACGGGGCTGTGGTCCCCGTGCCCCGGCTGTGCCCCAGCCCCTGCCAGGCCCCCTCTGTGACTCACCCTCTATATATAAATGCCGAGGCAGCAGCTCCTTCCCTCCATGGCAACGTTGGGAGCTCAGCTCCAGTGTGGAACTGAGCACACTATGTACAGCTGCTGAAAACTCCAGTTAAAAATACAGGCAGCCTGCAAGGGACTGCACTGACCTAGGGCTGGGCAACCCCAAACCTGCCTAGTTTACAATTTGTAATTCTGGTGATATGCCATGAAATGAGAGTTGTTTTATTCCTGCTGGTTTTTTAATCTGACTCCTTCTAGTCAATCTATCCATTTCTTCTGTCATAAATTACACGGCCCAGATTAATTGGAAAGGAAGGAATTGATGGGATGTTTTGGCCTCGAGGCTTTTTTTCAAGCTACAGTAAATGAAATAGGTTAATTGCCGGCTGAGGTGTAATAGGAAAGGAAACATTTCTTGTGATACTTTGTGCTCTGGCAGTCGATGGCACAGGGAGGCCTCGTTCTGTGGGAACTGGGACAGAGTCAAGGGATAATAACCCCCAATAAATTGGCTCCTGTGCAGCACCTGGGGCCTGGCACATCACTGGGGTGTTTGGGTCCCTTTGTCAGTCTGTGAGGGGGATCAGAAAGGAAGAGCTGTTCAAACACACACTAACCCAGAACTGGTTAGTGCAAAATCAGCTGAACTGGGCATTTTACCAGTAAAAAGCTCTAAAGGGCACAATTCTTTAAAAGGGGCAAGGAGGTTGGAAGAGAAAAGGTTGGGTAAGGCTTGGCAGAGTCACCTGCTCCTGACGCAGGGGGGATGTTGTCATTGGCCTCATCAATCAGTGTCTTCCTTTAATGACAGGCATCGACTTTTCCGTGAGCATTGTGTGTGTGTTCAAGGGAATTACATCAAGGACTTAAACATCCTGGGCAGAGACCTCTCCAAAACCATCATCATCGACAATTCACCGCAAGCCTTTGCTTACCAGGTGAGGGGCTGTGGGCAGCAAACCCCTCAGAGCTTCCCGAGGCAGCACAGTGGAGCCCTGCAGCTGGAGTTCACTTCTTACTGAGGCTTGGGGCCAGGGAAACCCTACACTTGGATTTCTCTTCTCACTGAAGTCTGGGGCTTATGTTTGTTTTGAAGTTTGCAAACCAAACTGTGGGAAAAATACACATCAGTGAAGTCTGACTTGGAAGTGTTTTTCCTCCAAATGCTATTTCACAGGTCATATTTGTAAATAAATTAAGTATAAATCACGCCTTGATGATTTTTTTTTCCTTTTTTAACTTTAGCTTTCCAATGGAATTCCTATAGAAAGCTGGTTCATGGATAAAAATGACAACGAACTCCTAAAATTGATTCCATTTCTGGAGAAACTCGTAGAGCTGGTAAGTGTTTCCTTTCTGTGGCTCTTGCCAAAAACGTCAGTGAGCTCTTTGAAGTATTTTCACATATTTTAAGGGGTTTTGAGTCACTGAGATTTAGGCTGATGCAGGCCCGGTGTGTCCCTGTGTGACCGGGCTGCTGTGGGCAGGATTTTGGAGTGGGCACAGGGATGTGTTCACACAGCAAAGGGGGAGCTGCTGGCATTGCTGACTGTGCTGGAAACCAAGGGCTGTGGGGCTGGGACATCAGTTATAAGGAATTCTGGGATCTGGGGATGTTTCCATGGCACAGTGCCCGTTGCTGGGAGCGCTGTGTGCCTTTGTTCTTGAAACAAATAAATTACCTCAGATTGTTGTGGATCTTACGTAGTTATTTCTGTAAACCTCTCGAATGACATAATTAATTGCTTATATTTTGTTGTGTCAAAATAGGGGTGTTAGACCATGAACCCTGTGAAAATGTGATTTCTGGCTGTGCTCATTGCCCTAAACCTGCACTTCTCCCCCCAGAACGAAGACGTCCGACCTCACATCAGAGACAGATTTCGCTTGCATGACTTGCTACCCCCCGATTAAAGCCTTTGCTCTCGCTGCCGAGGGGAGGAAATGCAGGACCCTGTTGGACTAATACAAAACATTGCCATTACTGTTGAAATTTTGCATTTTTGTACCCCGTCTTGCTTTTCTTATCTTTGGTGCCCAACACTGATCAAGGGTTACAGAAAGAGACTTTCTACACCTGAGGTTGCCGCCATCACTACAATCCAGTACCCGCAGTAGGGAGGCTAGAACAGAAAAGGCTTTAGAACTAGTGCAACTCCAAGGAAATTTTTTATGTACAGGACATCTGCAGTTTATAAAGAAAATTCTGTTTCTGCCACCAGCAGTTTGACCTGTTAGAAACACAGGATTTTATGATACAACAGAGATTGAAAATGGACTCGGATTTTCTCTCTGTTCGGTGCTCTAAGTGGGTTTGTAGCCACTTTTCTGTTACTTTTAAGATTCTCATTTCAACAGGAATGGCCAGTAAAAGTTGTTTTATTTTTCCTGTTAAGGTTTATAACCTTTTTACATTTTTGACCTGTATTAGATTAGGATTTCATTATGCATTCCTTTTAGTTGAGGCGCTTCATAGTTTTTCTGGAAATAGCCAAATTTTGTTAGTTTTTTATTAAACAGTTGGCTGGCCGTTTCCCTGCTTCGTCTGCCTGCATCCTGTATATTTGTTTAAAAATATTCTCTAGTTTTAGCCCACGTAAGTTTCATTTAGAAAGAAGAAAAAAAAAAACAAAAAAACAAAACAAAACCCCCTGCATTTATATTTTCTTTCTGTAATATTCTACTGTAGTCGAAACCTTTTCAAAAAATCAAGAGACTGGCTAGATAAGAAGATAAGAATTACTAATATTCCGACTATTCTAAACCATTGTGATGGCACGTCCTCCGGACAGAGCAGAGCTGGCAGCGGCCCCGCGGATGGACAAGGAATACCTCACCCTGTGCTGTGCATGGACCCGGCGGGGGGAAGGAGCGTGCTCGGCTGGCAGGTTTGCTGGGATCCCCCTCCTGCTGCCTCGTGCGCTCCAGGACTGCCTGCTCAGCATTCCGGGGAGTGGGGCCTGGGCTGGGCAACCCCTGTGACACTCCTGGTTCCAATCAGCCTCTCCCGGGGGAGCGGGTCCCTGGCAGGGCTCCGCCTGCCATCCCACTGGTTTCCCGAGGGAATAGGCCCCAGCCGTGGCTCCTAATGCAGCGCCCCGGAGGTGATATTTTTGTAACGGTGGGAAATCTGCTTTTCCGGAGGCTTTTTGTGGAAGGTGGAATTTGTACGAGGTGGGGAGTTTTGCCTCTCGACTGCATTACCACGCCACAGGCTCGGACTGGTTTTGTGTAAAAGATGTCACAGAACGGCACTTTTTCTAAAGAGAAGTTTGCTATTTTGTATGCTTGATAAGAAAGTACAGTATTGGAAATTAAAGGTGGACAGCTGATAATTGAGAAGTATGTCAATTAATTTTTTATGTATATTACCTGTTTACTTGTACAATTTTATTGTACAAATTACATGCAGCTTCATTTTCAAATGAGTCCTTAAAATAAGGAAAATCTTTTTAGCAAAACATTTAATTTTTGTATTTTTGATTTTAAAAGGCATGAGTTATGTCAACTTTTTCCAGTGTATTAATGAAGATTTTAACTTTTCATCAGGTTGAGTGTTTTCTTACTATATTATCTGTTGTGTATGTAGCTAGCACATGGTGTCACTGAACTGTTAAACTTAGCATGTAGAGCAAGCCTGTTTTGTGGAAAATCCTTATTCATTAAAAACAAAATCATCATGGCAGATTTTCTGCAAAAAAAAAGTGAAAACATTTGCAATTCAGAATACTGATTTTTTTTGTATTTAAAGAAAGGTATTTTGCTTGCAGGAAAGAAATACTACAGATTCATTTTAATGAGAATCTTTTAAATGTATTTATCTTTAGGGCATCTGGGCATCTTTACGCTGTTTGTCTTATGTCTTTATTGAAATAAAATGTACAGAACATTACCTTTACATCTGCTTCGCGCAGCCGTGTCGCCCTGGGCAGCCCCTCCCTGGGGGCTGTGCCCATGGCTCTGGAAGGATTGCTGGATTTTGGAAGGGTGCAGGAGCTGCTCCTTGGTCTGCCGGCTCGTTGTGAGTTGTTCTTTGGAAGGTCAGTCTGAACTGGAGGGGTTTCATTAGTTTAAGGACAAGGCTTTGTGTAATGGGGGTTCCTCCGAGTCTCTCACGTCACAGAACTGCTGTCAATGCCCTGACCTGCCAGAGCGAGCCCGGTTTTGTTTGGTTCTGGCCTTTCTCTGGCTGTAAAGGGTGTGCAGCTGATGAGATAATGTCCTTGTCTCCAGGTCCTCTCAGTGCTCCCCCCGTTCCAGAGGAGCTGCTGGAGCTGAGGAGACCAAGCCACGTTGCACTCTGGAGCTGTGTCTGTTGTGCCGAGCAGATCCGTGAGGGAAGCCCGACTGTCAGCGGGGGATTTAGCTCTGCGTGGCTGCACAGGGGACAGACACTGCTCAGGAAACAACCCAGTGTTCCTGTTCCTGTGCTGCCAGTCTGCTGTTTGTCACCGAACTCTGCAGAAGGGTTCTGCCTCCTGCAAAATGTCCCTTCCTAGAGATGTCAAACCCTTCTGAAAAGAAGCAGAGTTTTAATGCACAGGTTTTATTTCTCTTGTTTGTCTCGAGGGTGAGTTCCCTGTTCCTTGGCAGAGGGGCTGGGCCAGGTTGTGTCCCCAGAATCACTCCTGTGACCAGGGCAGGCTCAGCCACGGGTGTTACTGAGCCTTGAATGTCTTGAACTCAAGCAGTGCATCTGCAGCTGGATCATTTATTATTTCATGTGTTATTGGGAAGTACAACAACCTGTTTTCAAAGTGCTGAATGTTTTCTTGTGTGGTCTCTTGCTGGATTCTGGTGACCCTGTGTCCATTTTCCATGTCTCCGTGGATTCTGTTCTAGGTTGGAGCATCTTGGTTCTGGCAGCACAAAACCAGTTTTGGCAATCCCTGTTCAACCCTTTGTTTTCCCTGGCGTTGCTCTGTAGCCGGAACAGCCCTCACTTTGGTGCTGGTGTCGCCTTCCACCTTGGATTCACCCCAGCTGCCATTTTTCATTACTTTTGAACGTGTCAGGAGGCCTGGATGTCTCAGGAGCGGATCAGAAATCTCCCAAGGGCGGCAGGAGGAGACAGATCAACTCTGGGCAAAGCCCTTAAACTGGTGTCAAAGCTCAGGGGTGAGCAGTGAGCTCAGTGAGCTGCAGAAGCTCTTCCACAGCACATCCCCCTCCCCAAACTCTGCTCTGTCCAGCGCTGGAGCCCAGGGCACTCAGGGATGGCTGGATTGCTGCAGCTGGAGAGCACCGAGCCTGCTGGGAAGAGGGACCAGCAAGGAGTGGATGAAGAGGAAGAGTGGGCACAAGTCCCACCAGCCCAGGGACTGGGCCTGCGGTCTGGAACAGAGCCAAAGGGAAGGAAAGCCGAGCAGGAGCACAAATACTGGGATTCTGCTGACTAAATACCCATATTGCCTTAACTTTCCTCTGGAGGCTGGTGGACTTGGTGAGGATATAACCTGGGACATTGTTGGATCCATAGTTACGTCTCCGTTATTTATATGGCCTGGTGAACGGGGGCCAAGGAGGAAAGGATGATAAGTTTGGAAGTCCTGTTTTCACTAGCTCATGTCTATCATAGTGTCAGAGACCATTCAATTGTTACGTGAAAGACATACATTTATTAACTTCAGACAAAATATGGGAGCTGGCAGTGAAATGAACGGGATGAAGGGAATGTTCCCAGCTTTTCTCTATTCGGTGTTATGTGACAGAGGGGGAAGGAGGAAAAGCACACCCCCAAGAGGTGGACAAACCGTGCCAGGGCGTTCCGGAGCGGAGCAGAGCACGGGGCGAGCGCAGTGGCCGTGGCACAGTCCATGCCCGTGTTCGGGGCACAGATCCAGCGAGGGGCAGCGCCGGGTGCCGCTCCCAGCCCGGCTATCGGGGCCGAGGGGCCGGGGCGTCTCCCGCGGCTGCAGCTCCGCGATAGCGCCGGGGCGGGAGGGAGGAAAAGGAGCTTCCCCCGGAGAGCCCCGTGCCTGCGGGCCCGGGGAGCGGCAGGGCGGGCAGGGTCGGGATCCCGGTCCCGGTCCCGATCCCATCTCCATCCCTATCCTATCCCATCCCATCTCCATCCCTATCCTATCCCATCCCATCTCCATCCCTATCCCATCCCTATCCCATCCCATCCCATCCCATCCCTATCCCATCCCATCCCATCCTGTCCCCTCCCCGTTCCCGCCATGGCTGTCGTGGCCCCGCCCCTCTGGGGGCGTGTCGGGGGGGGCGTGTCCGGGGGGCGTGTCCGCGCCGCCGCCGTCCCGTGGTGCCGCGCGCGCTCCCCGCGGCCGGGCAAGATGGCGGCGGAGGCGGCGGACTCGTGGGGTGGGTGCGGCGGGGCCGGGGCCGGGGGGGCCGGGGGTGCGGGGGGACCCCCGCCCCTCACCCGCTGCTCTCCCCACAGACGCCGACAGCTTCGAGGTGGTGGAGCCGGTGGCGAAGCGGCTGGTGCCGGGGGTGGCCGGGGACCGCTGGGCCGGCGAGGATGAGGAGGACGATGTGAAGGTGCGGCGGGCGGGCCCTGCCGGGCCCCGCGGGGCGGGCGGCTCTGCCGGGCGGCGGGGCCGGGGCAGGGGCGCTGCGAGCGCCCCCGGGACGCGGCGGGGCCCCCACAGGCCGCGAGGGCTCCGCCCGGGCGGCTCCGACCCCGGGCCGGCCACGGCGACGGGTCCAAGGCCGGGCGAGCCCGGGCCGGGCCTGCCCCGTGTCCCGCAGCCCCCGCTGCCGGGGCGTGCAGGGGAGGAGAGGACGGACAGAGGCTCGGGAAGCCTGAAGTGGCAGCTCCTGCTCCCTGCGGGATCCACCTGCTGCTTCCCGGGCCCTGGGCACCTTCCCGGCCCTTCGTGCCCGTCCCGGGCCGTGGCTGTCCCGGGGTGAGGCGGCAGGGCCGGCTTTGGTGACGGCAGTGCTGTGCTGGCGCTTCTCTGCTGACCAGACACTTCTGGGCTGCCCCAGCACGTCTTTGTCACCTGTTCTCGCTTCTTCACAGCCCGTGAAAAGGGTTTTTGCTCTGTTTCAGGGTGATGTCGGTTTGGGACGGGGGTTGAAACGCGTGGATGACCATTCCCGGTGCTCCTGAAGGCAGGGCTTCCCCAGGGGCTGTTTGATCCTGCTCGGTCCCAGCTGCCCCTCGGCAGGGTGGGGGTGCCACAGAAACCTCCTTTGCTCCCTGTCCCTGTGGAGAATGCAGAGGGGTGCAGGGAACACACAGGGAATGTGCCAGATGGATTTCAAGGCCAGGTTGGACGGGGCTTGGAGCAGCCTGGTCTACTGGAAGGTGTCCCTGCCCATGGCAGGGGATGGGACTGGATGGGCTTTGAGGTCCCTTCCAACCCAAACCATTCCAGGATTCCACGAGTAATATTTAGTCAATCAAAAAGAACCTCTTTGTTTCCATTGCAGCCCTTGGACATTGTAACAGGCCCTGGGTCACTGTAACAGGGGGGAAGGTTCCTGCAGTTCCTGCCCTGGAGTGTTGCTGGTGCTGGGTGAGGCCTGGGTTTGGTGGCCTGGACACTGTTACCAGCATCTGTGGAAAACACCAGCAGTTGTTCTCGGGGCCCAGGGAGGGGTTCTGTCCACAAACACTGCAAAAAGTTCATCTTCTCTTCCAGAAAACCAAAAGTTACCAAATTCCTGTGAGTTACATTTGTCCACTTCCCTCCTCAAATTCAGTGGCTGCCACGGCCCGGGGTGTCCCAGGTGACACCGGGAGCAGCAGGACAAGGCCAGGGGTGGGGACAGCAGCTCCAGGCCTGGGAACAGAGCGGGGTGGGAGTGACACAGGTGTGTGTGGGATCTGTACACCTGGGGGTTGTACAGGTGCAGCTCAGACTCCTCTCTGCCACATTTCCTTCCCTGGAAAGCTTTCCTGCTGGGATGCAGTGCGTCCAGGAGAGCTGGGCTGGTTCTGCTGAGCACACCTGGGGGTTCTGTGTCTGTTTAACAAAAGAGCAAAGGTTCCTCACATGGAATCCCTGAATCCCAGGCTGATTTGGGTGGAAGGGACCTTAAAGCTCGTCCAGTCCCACCCCCTGCCATGGGCAGGGACACCTTCCACCAGCCCAGGTTGCTCCAACCTGGCCTTGGACACTTCCAGGGATCCAGGGGCAGCCACAGCTTCTCTGTCCAACCTGTGCCAGGGCCTGCCCACCCTCCCAGGGAAGGGTTATTCCCAATATCCCATCTCTCCCTGTCCTCTGGCAGTGGGAAGCCATTTTACATCTTGCATTTTATATCTCACATGTAATAAGAATGCAACTACTTAACTATTTCCAGGGGATTATGGATTTAGAACTGGAGCTCCATCTAGGGAGGATCCAGCAAAGGCAGGTGGTTTGTTTTGGTTTGTTTTCCTTTGATTTGCTCTTCCTGCCCAAACCCCAGAGTCCCCAGAGCTGAGCTGGGGGTGGTGTCAGGCTCTGGATTCCTCAGTGCAAGGGCCCCCTGTGGGGAAATTCCCCTGTGAGGGAAATGACGTGGCCTAAACCAGCAGCACAGGGTGTTTTCTGACCAGGAGTTGTCCGAAGGGATTTCACGCTTTGGAATGTGCTTTGTGTCTCCAGATCTGTGGTTTATTTTGGAAGATTCTTTAGGAGTGAACTTGCAGTAACTGCTAGCTGGGAAAGGTTTAAAATTAGCACCTTTGGTAACAGAACTCCTCAGTGCTCCCCAGCACACACGGTCCCAGCAGTTGGGCCCCTGCCAGGGAATTTTGATGTATTGACTCAGTGCTCTGGCAGAGCCAGAGCTGAGCAGGGCCTGTCCCACCCACGTGCCCTGGACCTGTCACTTCCCAGGCCTGTCTCCTTGGAGGTTGTTTCGGGGGCCCTGGTGTAGTTGGAATGCAGGAACGGTGTTGAAGTACTTGGAATAAAGGTGTTCTCTTGGAATTACTGCAGCAGTGCAAAGACACAGCACTGAGGCAGTTTGCTCTTCCTGCAGGAGAGCTCCCTGGGGTTTATAATCCAGGCACAGCTGGCAGGCCATGGAATTCCCTGGGGTTTATAATCCAGGCACAGCTGGCAGGCCATGGAATTCCCTGGGGTTATAATCCAGGCACAGCTGGCAGGCCATGGAATTCCCTGCAGTTATAATCCAGGCACAGCTGGCAGGCCATGGATTTCCCTGGGGTTTATAATCCAGGCACAGCTGGCAGGCCATGGAATTCCCTGGGGTTTATAATCCAGGCACAGCTGGCAGGCCATGGAATTCCCTGGGGTTTATAATCCAGGCACAGCTGGCAGGCCATGGAATTCCCTGCAGTTCCTAGGCCAGCAGGGCTGGCAGGAGGGCTCTGCCAGGGGTCAGAGCACGCCTCATCACGTGGAGCCCCTGCCCACGTGCCCTCTGGGAGGTCTCCCAGGCATCCCAGTGACATGGAGTGTTCTCCCTCCATCCCTCCTGACCAGGCCCTTCCCCTGGAGGTTGTACCTGATTCCCAGCCCTGGCCATGGAGGATGGGGCAGGGGCAGAGGCAGCTCCTGCAGTGCTGAGTGGAGCTATGAGGGTGTAACAAGCTCTTAATTAATGGAAGCTAAAATAATGCTGCTCCAGACTCAAGTCAGCTCCTTGGAATGTGGCAGGGAAGCCGAGTTCCCTGGAAGTGCCAATTAACCGGGATGAGCTGGTGGATGGACTCGGTGTCTCCTTGCTTGGATCAGCACATCCCAGTGGGACGTGGGGCTCTGCACCAACACCTCTGGGGGAGCCTCCCAGGAAATCCCTGCCTGCTTTGCTTGGCCCCTCACGTGGCTGTTGGGGGTGGGAACAGGGAATGATCTGTGTGTGGGAAGAGTCCTCTGGTGGCTCCTGTGCTTGTAAAAAGGAGCTGTTCTTGGTCAGAACATCGGCATGGGAAGGTTTAGGTGGGATATCAGGAATGTTTTGTCATGGAAAGGCTTGTGACCTGGTTGTCGTAGCTATTGACCTGAACTGATGGTTTGACCAAAAACTGCCTTTTTCATGGTACAAACTTGTCCAAAACAGTGTGGACAGCCCCCAAAAGCTGTTGTGCTGCAGCTCTCACAGCTCCCTCACTCTGACACGTGAGATTAATGCGTCTGTGGGCATTTAAAGAGGCTCAGAGTGTCTCTAAAGGAATCTTTATTGTTTTGCAGGATAACTGGGATGATGAGGAGGAAGAGGAGGAGGTAAAGGAGACAGAGGTAAAACAAGGTAAGTCTTAAAGGTAACACCTGGCTGTGTGTCAGCATCAGAATGGACACTGATTTTGTGGGGGGGTGTGAGGATGCAAACCTGGCTGGGGCTGGGGCTGGATTTAACAAAAGGGTGTCTTTCCCTCTGTGTTCAGCTCCCAGTAGCTGAGCTGGGTGGCTTTGAGTGTTTGTGATTGTGGGAGGAAAAAAACTCATCCTCTGAACTCTTGAGGGCTGCATTCATTGTTCATGTCTTACAGAACCGAAAGTTTCAGAAAAAAAGAAAATAGCAGAAAAAATCAAAGAAAAAGAAAAGCTACAGAAGAAAAAGCAAGAGGAGCTTAAAAAAAGGGTAATTCCAGATTTCTCCTGGGTTTTATGAATTTCAGAGGGCAGGTTTGATGGGTCGTTTTGGAGGTTGAACAAGACCTGCAAGAAGGGTCTTGACTCGTCTGACAGACCGACCGTAGGTGTTGTAGGCGATCCCATCCAGGGCTTTAGTTCCTGTGGGATTGAACCAGTGATGGGAGCAGCGTTCCCCCAGCTCCTCTGGGGGCACCAGTGATGGCACAGGCAGGTGTGGGAGCTCACAGTGTGGTGACCATTTCCTGGCACGGGGCACTGCTCTGCCCAGGGGTGGTTTCCAGCTCTGTCCATGCCCAGGCTGACCCGAGGCAGAAGGGAGCAGTTCAGTGGCCCTGCAGGAACCCCCACATCCCAAATGTGCCATTTTCCCCTGTGTGCATCTCCCCCCAGTTAGAGGCACCAGAGGAGCAGAAGGAGCTCACACCAGAAGAACAGTTGGCAGACAAACTACGGCTAAAGAAGCTACAAGAGGAGTCGGACCTTGAGTTAGCAAAGGAAACATTTGGTGAGTGTCAGATCAGTCAACCTGTGGGACCCTGCAAAGGCCTGAGCAGGGCTTGGCTCTCTTCTTGTGGCACTGAGAACAAAGAACTGGCAGAGATGCTGATGCACAGCAGCATTCCTCAAAGAGGGAAGCGTCCTCCCTTGGTTACAGTGAGTGATTCAGCTCATTGCTCAGGGGCAGTGGTGCTGTGAGTTGTCAGAGCTTGAGGGGTGCACTGAATACACCTGCAAAGAACCAGCCTGAGTTTTGCACTCAGGAGCTTGAGACAGGAATGGTTTATGGGAGGGGAGAGGGGCCTCGTGCAGTGCAGGTTGTCCAGAGAACAGGAACAGCTGAATCAAACCCCTGAGCTTGAAGGAGGGTTAGAGACAGACTTTGGACAAGGGGGAATGGCTTCCCACTGCCAGAGGGCAGAGTTAATGGGATACTGGGAATGATTCTCCCCTGGGAGGGTGGGCAGGCCCTGGCACAGGTTGCCCAGAGAAGCTGTGGCTGCTCCTGGATCCCTGGAAGCGTCCAAGGCCAGGTTGGAGCAGCCTGGGCTGGTGGAAGGTGTCCCTGCCCATGGCAGGGGGTGGGACTGGATGATCTTTAATGTCGCTTCCAACCCAGCTCATTCAGGATTCTAATGAAATTATGGAGTTTTGCAGCAAAATACCCTCCTGTAAGGCCGAGGAGTCGGGGTTGGCTTTGTGAGGAGCAGAGCTCAGAGGGGCGGGAGCAGCCAGGCCAGCTCGGGGGTCACCTTTTAGGGTCCCAGCTCGTGCTCTCTGTAACCTCTGTCTTTCCATGCAGGTGTAAATAACACTTGTGGAATAGATGCCATGAATCCCTCTACAAAAGACGACTTCACGGAATTTGGCAAACTCCTAAAGGAGAAAATCACGCAGTACGAGAAGTCCTTACATTACGCCGGGTTTTTGGAAGCGTTAGTTCGGGACGTCTGTATCTCCTGTAAGTTCAGACACCCCACAGCCCTGCTGCCACATTGGGGTGGAGCTGGAGTGGAAAACATGCTGTGATAGGGAATGTTCAGTGGGGATGATGGCTCTGTGGAGTTTGCACTAAATGAAGCACTGACCTGATTCCATTCCCACAAACTCCGCTTAGGATTCTCTCGTACAGGAGCTGCTCTCTCTGCACATCAGTGAGAGACTGTCATTTAAAAAGTGTGAATTTTTATACTTATCTAAATCCTGCATGTTTTCCTCGAAGCCTTTTTTAAAAAAAAATTAAATTATTCTCTAAGGCAGATAACTTTGAGTTTCCCTCATTTGGGGGGAAACACTATTCTAAAATTGTATAATTCTGGGACTGCAGATTAATTGTTCTGGAATTCAGTGTGTAACTATGCAGAGAGAAACCACTTCAAACCCCTTTTCCCACTGCCCTGGTGGCTGAACTGGGAGAACTCACAGGGATCTGTCCTGTCCTGTCCCCAGTTGTCCTTCAGGGAGAGGTAACTCGATCCCAGCCAGGGTAAATCCAGCCATCCTGGCTGGCAGCTGGCACCTTCCATCTCAGACAGATTCCAGAGCCCCTGAGGAGGGGGACTGCCAACCTCTCTCACCATTTAGTGGCAATAATTTATTGTTAATCCACTGCTCCTTTTGATACATTTTACTCTGTTTTACTGTTTCCATATCTTCCTCTTCAGATGCCTCATTAGGACTCTTTGTGTTCAGTAACTTAATTTGTAAGTTTTACTTTCTACAACACTCAGGCTTCCAAGGCACCAACTGGAATCCTGGTTAGGATTGTAAGGCCCAGAACCTTTCAGTCTGATTTGGTGATTTAAATGAAGATCTTGCCCAGAGCTATGCTAATGCTTGGTTCTAGTTTTGAGACTGTTGATGATGTTATTTAACATTTAACTGCTTTGTAAGAACAACACTGATGAGGAATCTTTTCCTTTTATCCTTTCCCCTCCCCCCCCAATGCAGTGGAAGTGGATGATTTGAAAAAGATCACAAACACTCTGACAGTACTATGCAGTGAAAAACAAAAACAGGAGAAGGTAAGATGATTCCTCGGGGGTCACTGTGGGGGCTCCCCTGGGCAGTGCTGACAGGGTAACTCTGACTTAACTGCTGGGTCTGGGGGAGTAGGAGGGGAAATGAGCCCCTTGGATGCTGCTGTACTGTTAAATCCTCTTTGCTGTGTGAGGTGAGCAGGAGTTGGTTGAATCTCAAGATTCCAGGCAAAACAGTGATGGATTTCCACGCAGAGAGCGGGTGGGGTGGAAACATCAGCACTGGGACACTGAGTGCTCATAGCCAGGGGGTCACTGACTGGGGCAGTGCGCAGATAAACACCCTCCCCTCCCTCCTGCAGAATAAAGCCAGAAAGAAGAAAAAAGGGGTTGTTCCTGGCGGGGGGCTGAAGGCGACCATGAAAGACGACCTGGCCGACTACGGGGGCTACGACGGCGAGTACGTACAAGACTTTGAAGACTTCATGTGACATTTATCTCCTCTCTGTTGTCTCTCTGTTGCCCATAATCCCTTAAACATGTAGCACAACTTTTCTTCCTTTAAATTCTGCCAAATGCTACAATCAGAATTGCAGTATCTGTGTGCTGGGGGTTGGACGTGCCCAGCCCGGGAGGAAGCCCCGGGCCGGGGTAGAAGGGAAAAGCTCTGAAAATTGCAGTTAAAAACCCAAAATTCTGAGAATGGGCACTGCTGCTATTTAATTTGGTAGCAACAGCCAGTAGATTGGGAAGGAATTGGAAGGGGTGAAGGATTACAGCCAGCACAGCTCCGTGGCGTGGCCTCCCCTGCCCCTGCCCCTGTCCAGGGGCCGCTGGCAGCAAGGGCAGGGTGTGCAGGCAGAGTCCCCGTCGCTTTGAGGCAGAGCTTGAGGTTCTCAGCACTGGGGGAAGGGCACTGCTAACTCCGTGTGGGATACTGCACCTGGGAGCCTGTCCCCTGGGCCAGCCCTGCTCCACAGCCTGGGGCAGAGCCAGGCACACCCACTTGTGTCTCCAGGATGAACTTTAGTTCCAGTCACCTAAATTTCTACTAATGCAGCTGTTGGGGTGGGTGTTCTTTAACAGTTAATTAATGGATTTCAGTGTAAAACAAAAACCAAGCCACGAGACTTCCTTGGGGCTCTCCTGGGGTGTGGTGGGTCTTTCGTGACTCTGCCCTTTTCTTTCATTAAAAACCAAACTTGCTTTGCAAACTGCAGCAGTTCCTCCAGTTGGGCAAATTGTTATGTTAACAATTACAACATCTGCAATGTTTTATAAAGCAACTAATTTAATAAAAATCACTATTGAGGACTTCACCAGGCTGGCCTTGGAGCAGTTCTTTTTGGGACCTGGCAAGAGAAATAAATACCTGAAGAGGGAGCTTTGCAAAGCTAAGCTGTGCTGGGTCTGTGCTGACTGCCTGGGCCTGGAAAGGAGGTCAATAGTTATATACATAGTTATATTTAATATCTGTATTAATACTGAATAACATTTGCACTCAATTACTTCTTTTACTTCAGGACAGCAGAATTAGGAATGTGCTGTTTGAAGCTGTACAAGACCTTAGAAAACAAGCCCAGTCTAATCAGACTGGACTCAGAGAACGGATTATCCTCATGTGTACCTGAAACCTTTACTAATTCTGCTTATTCCACCCCCTTGTACTGGATATTCTGCACAGCTGTTGGGATACAATGCCTGGGGTGCTCCCTCCCCCACACCCCTAATTTAAAGGGTGGATCTCTGCTCCATGCCCACCTGTGCCACTCTGTATCTGCTGGTGGCTCCAGTAATTTATAAACAGTAAGATTTATTACTATACAAGCACAATTTTAGGTTAACACAGTGTCAGCATTTTAAATATTTACAACCACCACCAGATTTCTGGAGTAACTTTGTCTCAGCAGCAGAGCCCTGGGAGCAGGTCACTGATAAAATCTGTGTTATCAGCACTGACCCTGCAGGAAGCGTGGCAGCCAGGCTGTGCTCCAGGGCTGCAATTCAGCTGGATAACAGGTCATTGAGGCAGCAGCCGGTCTGAGGGTCCTTCAGCAGGGAATTGGCCACATCGTAGAACTTGTGGTCGTAGGCCAGCCTGTAGTAGGTGTAAATGTCCTCACAGTGGGCCAGGAACCGCTTCAGGTTCTTCAGAGCAGCGTCAGCAGGGGGGTGTTGTTTGACCCTGAAAACAATTGCACTGTAACTGAAACAGAAAAGCTTCCCAGGCACCAAGAGACTCCTGCTCTGGGCCTGGAACAAGAGCTCCCTGTTTGTCCAGCTCAGGAACGAGGGTGGAGCAGTGCTCCTTCCACCGAGTGCTCAGGAAACTAAACCTACAAAGAAATTGTCCCTGGGAGGGTGGGGAGGCCCTGGCACAGGGTGCCCAGAGCAGATGGGTCCCTCCCTACCCAAACCATCCCAGGATTCCATGATTCCACCTCCAGCCCCTGCATATCCCGAGAAGGTTTAACGCTTCCACGCTGCCAAAGCTGCTCCTCCCGAGGCCCCTGCGGAGAACAAAGCTGCACTTGGAGCACAGAACTCACTTCTTGGCCACCTCCTCGAACAGGCCGGGCCTCAGTGGCCTCTGCTGCTTGAACTCCTCCAGGTAGGTGAAGTCCCCCTTGGTGATCACCTGCTGGTGCAGAACCTCAGCCCAGTCCGGGAGGAACTCGTAGGCCTCGGCCACGATCGCTGCCTGCAGGGAGAGCAGGGGCTGCAGTTACTGACAGGAGAGGGCTGATGGCACAGAAAATACTGAAACACTCCAGGTCTCCTGCTTGGCCCTTCTCGTGAGCAGCTGGAGTGCAGAGCAACAAAGGTAACAAAGTACAGCACATAATATTCCCTAACCCCTAAACAAGGTGGCAGAGGGGGGGTTCTCTGTTCTCTTCTAGATAAACCCTTTTGTTTCTTATTTCCAAATTTACAAACTGATGGATGTCAATGTAAATTACATTTAAAGCCCATCCAGTCCCACCCCCTGCCATGGGCAGGGACACCTTCCACTGTCCCAGGTTGCTCCAAGCCCCGTCCAGCCTGGCCTTGGGACACTTCCAGGGATCCAGGGGCAGCCACAGCTTCTCTGTCCAACCTGTGCCAGGGCCTGCCCACCCTCCCAGGAAGAACCTTTTCCCAATATCCCATCTCTCGCTGCCCTCTGGCACTGGGAAGCCATTCCCTGTGCCCATCCCTTGTATATCACAGGATATATATTTGGGACAACAGCCATGGGCTGTGGGGGGCCAGAACGACCCGAGGGAGCCCAGCTCACCTGGTAGAACCTGGGCAGGGCCAGGATGGTGTCCATCAGGTCCTGCCTGCCCAGGTTGATGATCCTGGTGCTCTGCCCCGAGCCCAGGAAGTGCAGCTGCAGCGTGATGAGCCTGGTGAGGCGGCGGCAGCGCAGGGACTGCCGCACACACGAGTCCTGGGACACAACAACAGCCTGAGCTGGGCTCAGAACACGCCTGAGAGCAGCCAAGAGCTCAGAGCTGGGCAGGGCTGGAGAGCAGGTTTAGCGCTGATCACACTCCCATAGTCTCAAGCACAGCTTCACTCCCCACAAATACTTCCATCATAATCACAGCCTGTTTTAAACACTTTGTTCTACTCTTGCTCACTAAGCTTTCACATAAGAGTAAGACACAGAAACACAAAAAATATTGTAACCTTATTTTATGGCCACCAAAGCTTACCCTTTTTCTTAAGTTTGGGGATGCTAAATTTGCATACACAGTGTGTCAGGACACCCACAGCATCCCACCTCTCTTGCATTTTGCTGTCCAGGAAGGAAAGGCATTTTATTTCCTTCAGGCATTCAAAATACAGCTCTGTGCCTAAAAACGCAGCAGCACAGACCAGTGTGCTTAATGGAATAGCTGTGGTAAAGTACCACACCTGTATCCAGAACATTAAAGCCTGGATGGTCCCTGCTCTGAACCTGGGAACTGACCTGTAACCCCAGGGGTTAAAGCCTGAGCAGGGGCCAGCACAGCACCCTCAGGCACAGCTCTTACTGGGGCTGCTGGAGCCACTGGGCTGGCACAGACAGAGATTCCCTTGTTCCTTTTCCAAAGGCCAGGATGCTGCAAACCCTCCCCAGAGCAGCTCTGCGTGTTCTCCCAGCTCAGCCCACTCCTGATGCGCTCCCAAATCTATACACAAGTCATTCCACTCCACCTCACTTTACCTTGGAGTAACTTTCTGCTGCATCAATGAAGAGAGTCAGAGCTTTCAGCAGCAGCTTCTTTAAATTTGCAACATCCTGGAGAGACTCCTCTGAAACAGGAGAAAAAAAAAAAAAGGAATAACCAATTATAAAGGTAAGTAAGTTACACAAATCCCTTCCAGTGCCAGCTCTGTCCCTGGCGGTGCCTCAGAAAGCAACAACAGACTAAACCTAAATTTTTGTTTTAAGAAAGCCGGAAAAAACACAATGCCTGTTCAGTGAATGGAGCACAGGTACTGCTGGAGCCTGGGCAAGTGACTGAGGAAGTGGAAAGAGACCCCAGGCACACATTTGTGGTAGATCCCAGCAGTGACCATTACCAGATCAATTCAGAAATCGTTGGCTCAGCTCCTGCTTTGGCTGCTGGTCCAGCAGTGGCTGCTGGCTCTGCAGAGCTCCCTGTGCCCCTCCCAGCTGTGCAGAGCTCACACAGGGCACGCTGGACACTTCCCTTGCACAGACAAAACCCCCACACTCCACACACAACACAAAACCACTGTGCCCCATCCCGTTCAAGTGAGGAGAACACGGCGTGTCCCACGTGAGGTACCCAGGGATGGCACACCAAGGAAGAGCCCAAACTGCCCCTCTGGAGAACAGCCAGGCACTCAGGAACGGTTCAGGACGAGAACCACCCCAGCCTGGCAGGCAGGAGCAGCTCAAGGGACGTCAGCAGACACAAAGGAGCTCTCCCCTCCCCCTGTACTGACCCCAGGGCCGGGACTCGATGAGTTTGAGCTGGGTGCGGGCGGCAGCCTCGTGGTTCTCGCCGATCTCCCTGCACATGCTGAAGCACAGGGCGATCATGTTGTGCTTCTCGCTGTCCCCGGGCCGGCAGCGCTTGATGTACTCGAGCAGCGCCGTCTTCAGCGTCCCACTCTGGGGAGGGAGGGGCACTCTGAGCCCGGCCTTTGCTGTCACCCACACTTGGGTACCCACAAGCAACTCTGCTACTGCGTCCCAAAACGTGAGCACTACACTCTCCCTACTTGAGAGTCACCCTTGGGCTCAACTGCATCATGCTGGGCAAGAAAATCCAGCACCTGTGCATTTCTCTACGTACAAATATCAAAAGTGACTTATTTTAAACAAAGCTATGAATATTTATGATTTTTAAAACCCCCACGAAACTTTAACTGGAAGTAAAAGCAAAGCAGGACGTGAAAACTCTGACAGTGCCAAGTCTGAAGTTACCACACCGCTCTCACTGCAGCCCTGAACTAATTAGAAAAAAACTGGTTCAACTAAATGTAGAACAACCCCAGGATTAATTTATTTCTATGAAACTCGACTCACGGTTCCTGCACTCCAATCAGTAAAATCCCCAGGTTGTGCAAACACCAGTTTCTGATGCAGCCACACCAGTCCCTGAGTGTTCCCCCCTCCTCCCTCCACGTACCGGGTCCAGTTTCTTCCTCATGAGCACCTCGAAGTGCTGCCTCTGGTGCAGCAGCTCGAAGATGTAGCTCATCTCGTTGTACCTGCCAATGCCCGTGAGCAGCCGCACCTGTGGGACCAGGGCAGCTGAACAACCAACCCCTGCCAGGGCAGGGCCAGCCACACCAGCCTGGCACATGTTCCCTGGAAGCCACAAGGGGTTATTTTTAAACCAACCCATCGCATCCTTTTCACAGGGAGGTGAAAGGACATCATTTTCCCAAATAAAAACAGGCAGGGAACATGTGAGCATGGACACCTTTCCACTGGGCCTCTATGTCCCAGACTCCAGGAATCCTCCCAAGACAGGAATGAAAAATGCCAACAGCCCAGTAATACACATCATCACATTTCACCAGTGACTGAATTACTCTCACATTCCCATTCCAGTTTACTACACTGTTGCCACCTCACTATTCCACTGCCTCCACCTCTGTTTTCCCAGAGAAGTCATTTAAGAGCTTCTGCGACATAAAAACCATCACCTGCACGCAGCAGAGCAAACACTCAAGTCACCCAGTGGTGAATGACTCAGCTCCACCCCTGGAAGTGTCCCAGGCCAGGCTGGACGGGGCTTGGAGCAACCTGGGCTGGTGGAAGGTGTCCCTGCCCGTGGCAGGGGGTGGGACCGGTCCCTTCCAGCCCAAGGCAGTCTGGGATTCTGGGATTCCATCACACACCTCCTGCTCCAGTGTCCAGGGACCCCTCCCCACAGCCCCCAGCCAGGCACAGGAGCCCCCAGGCACGTACCACCAGTCCATACTCCTCCCTGGGAGCCAGGTGCTGGTCGGTGAGGAGCCGCGCTGCCTGGAGGACCCGGGTGATCCCTTCCATGTGGCAAGTCAGACTGAAGCATTTGTGGGCCAGGATCAGCAATTCTGTAACTGAAGAACAAAAGAACTCCAGGTGACTCTCCAGAAGTGATGCCTCCCCTGCAGAGGATGCACCACCTCTTCAGGGACAAGCAGCAGAACTGCAGGAGAAAGTGGAGCTACGATGGTTCTGCTGTGCAATTCTAAGGAGTATCAGCTCCCCTCAGAGTGTTCATTCAGCCTGGGGGAAAGTCTGGGAGTTTTGGATCATTTTCTGAAACCTTATTTCACACACACAAAACTGCAGTCCCCTCCACCAAAAGCTGACTAACAGATAAACGTATCTGTTAGATACATCACCCCACCACCTGCCAGCTCTGCACTGGGAAAAGGAAGGCCACAAGTTTTGCATCCGGGTTTGAAAAATCATTCCATTTCTAACTCTGATTAATATGAAGAAAATCACAACATCCTCCTTCAAAATTTCAGATCACCTAATCTGATATGACACTTGAGCGACACACTGATCTACTGTGCACACACTCACCTCTATTAATTTAATATCAAATTTAATATCAGATTTGAGCTGAGTAATAAAGGTCTCCCTCAGCATTGATTTCCTCTTTGTGCTGTGATTTTAAACCACACAGTGCCACATCAGTTACAGCCTGGTTACACCAAGAATGATTTGCCATTTACTCACTGCACGACAGTTCCCCACGCGGGACAGAGGCAATTTTATCCAGTAACTTCATGCCAACCAAGGTGTGATCCTGGCACAGCTTGGCAAGCTCCAGGAATGCCTGGCTCTCCACTGCAGGGTTCAGAACCTGCTTCTGTCCTGTGGCCAGAGAGAGAATCATGTCACCACTGATAACTGTTCAGGAGAGAACAAACCAATTTTTTTTCCAGCCACAAACACCCCGCTCGGGGAGCAAAGCCGCTGAGACGCAAGGCCGAGGCTGTTCCCACCTTTGCCCTCTGCAGGTGCCAGCAGCTCCTGGGTGATCTCCTCGGCCAGCAGCTGTGCCACAGCCCCGGGCTGCAGCCCCTGGCAGGCGATGAAGGCCTGAGCCCGGCGGCCCCGCTCGGGCCCGCGCCCCGCCAGGATGGCCCTCAGCACCTTCTCGGGGTCCTGCACAGAGATCTCGCTGAAGGAGCAGCTCAGTTCCTGGGGGGGACACACGGGGCACTCAGCAAATCCCAGCCCAGAACACCCCCGACCGGCGGGACATTGTCCTGACCGCCTTCCCCAGGCAGGATCTGCAGTCCCACTTTCCCTCTCCTCCCAGTGGAAGAGAGAAACTGGGTTTCACATTTGGAAGGGCAGCGGGTGAGGCTCTGAGTGAGGCTCTGCTGTAACATCACAGCCTCACAAAAATTACAAATGAATCAAAAAACATTAGAGCTACATTAGTAGCTCAAACCTAAAAGTGCTTACTCTGAATACTCAAGGCAGGAAAAATTGTGCAGGAAAATCTAAGAACCTCTCTGATAAGGACGATGCCAATATTTTCAGCACACATTCAGAAAAAAACTAATCAAAAGGCACAGCAGAGCCCCAGGTTGAGCTGTGGCTCAGTGGGGTCAGGGCAAGGCCTGGGCAGCTGGGACTAGAGCTCCTTTCAGCCCCAGGGAGCATCCAGCCTTTTCCCACACACAGGGTCAGTGACTTCACCCCCTGCAGCTTCTGAGCCTCCTTCACCCCCGTTTTTCCCTCCTCCCCAAAGCTGCAGCCCAGCCTGGCACACACAGAGCCCCTGTGCCCTCAGGGCTGGTACCTTGGAGAGCTCGTAGAGGCACAGAACCTGCCTGCAGTAGTTCCTGCCGTGCACACACTGCTCTGTGAGAGCCTTCAGGCTGGCCACCACCTCATCATCTGCCGCACAGGGAGCCACCAGCTGGGTCCAGTCTTCTGCGCTGGAGGCTGGAAACAAAAAAAAGGAACCATAAGGTTTTAGGGTACAAACAATATGACAGGACAGAAATAAGCCAAAGTACCCTCAATATCTCAAATATAAAATTCCTAAGCATAAGATTATAATATAAGGTTCAGCAGACTTTCTGATAGTTTTAGACTCATTCTGTGTCCGTTCAGCTTTGCACATGTCAATATTAGTTCCAGCTGACAGTTTCTCACTCAGACTTCATAAACATGCAGAGAACTTTACAGATAAACATTCTCAGCCTCAGCCTCGCTATTAATAAACAGTAAGCCTTTCATGATGCACAAAGAAGTCAGAGAAATCTACTACTTGAAGAATATCCCTGTTTTCAGCTCCAGAAAAAGAAACGTTTCCTAGAGTGTGTATTCCAAAAGCAGGAGCAGAGATGGAGTCTCAGTGCTGCTTTACCATTTTTGGGAACCATAACAAATGGAAGGTTCAGGGACTACAGGAGCTGCACACAGAAACACCCTGCCTGAAGCACACAGAGAGAGGCAACGAGCACTGCAAGGCTTCACATTCCTTTCACTTGAGGCTTTACGAGCCGAGAAGAGAAACCACTGTCACAAACACCTATTTCCTGCAGGAACGTGGGGGAAATGACCAGTGCCAGGAGGGAGCAGAAGGCAGGGGAAGGTCAGCAGGGGCAGTAGCTGTGCAGAGCCGAGGGAAGGAGTTACTCACTGCCTGGGGCTCTGCCCTCCGGGGGTCCCTCAGCCGAGCTCCGGCCGTGTCCGTGCTCCAGCAGGGCCCGAATGTCCGGCCGCAGCTCGTCCAGCCCCGCCTGCCCCGAGGCCAGGGCCCTGCAGTGCAGCACCAGGGCCAGGTCCCTGTGGCAGCACTGGAAGTACCTGCAGACCCTGCTGGCCTCGTGCACGCTGCCCTCGTCCAGCAGGACCCCCACCAGCCCCCGCAGCGCCGTCTCCTCCGCGCCGGCCAGAGCCTGCCCGGGCTCCAGAGCCACAGCCCCCAGCTCCAGGTACACGGGGGAGTTCAGAGCAGGCAGCTTGGAGAACGAGAACTCCTTGGCCAGGCTGTCAAAGGACACGTCCCTGCTCACCGCGGCGGGGGAGGGACACGGGGACCGCTCCGAGCCCTCGGCTGCCCGGGACGCTCCCTGTGCGATCCGACACATCCACAGCTGCTTCTCCACTTCTTCCAGCTGCTGCAGGGACACAGAGGTGTCCTTGGCCAGCCAGTGGCCGGCCAGGGTGAGCAGCAGGTGTCTCTCCATAATGCTGGTTACCCCCTCCTCCCCTGAGGATTCCAACACCGCGTTTGCCTGATCAAGGAAAAAACTGGCCGCGGCTTGGCTGGAGATGGAATGTTTCAGGAAGGTGTCGTTGCACTTCTTCCAGAACTCTGCTCTGGTCTGGGTTTGATGCCACTGTCCAACCTCTCTTAAATGATGCAGATCTCTCAGAACCTGTCAAAAACAGAGTTTTTAAACAGTCCTGCTGTTTCCAAGGAAGAAAACTCACACCGAAACACGGAATTTGGGCAAGTGTCTCAATATGCAACAAGTCACAGAATTCCAGAATGGTCTGGGGTGGAAGGAACCTTAAATATCATCTAATTCCACCCTCTGTCATGGACAGGGATGGGCAAATCCATCTGTTTTTCTCCCCAGATGAAACCAATCGCATAGCAAGTAAAAAATGGTAAAGAATAAGGACAGCTGTGTTGTCCTTTGCAGCTCAGCACTTACAGCCAACAAGTTGTGTGCTATTGCATTTAAAATAAGAACTGATTTAAGGGAATATCTGTGTTTCAGGAGGGATGAGAAGTGGCATCCTCCCCCCTGGCAGTACCAGGAGGATGAAGGTGACCATCACCACCGAACTGCACTGTACCTCCTGTGTAACCACGCTGTCCACCGGCAGCTCGGCCAGAGCCGCCACCTCCCGGGCCAGGCAGAACATCCCCTTCCCCTGCAGCTGCTCCAGAATGGACCTGCACTCCCTCTGGAACGTCTCCAGGCTGGAACTCGTCAGGATGGAGCGGTTAATGGATATGGAGGAATCCTTCAGGGCCTCACTGAGGGCACAGAGCTTCCTCACGTAAGGGCCTGCTTTGAGAGGATGAACAACAAAGGGCAGCTGGTTTCAAACCTGAGGGAACTCTGCTGCTTCCCTCAGTGCCCAGCCCTGCCAGAGGGCACGGGATTCACAGGGGAGCCTGTATTTACCATCCAGGAGGAGATTTTCTGCTGCAGCAAAGAGCTGTAGGAGCTTTCCCAACTCATAGTCCGTCCTACATTGCTGCATCATCAGCTCCAGAAGGAACAGTGCTTGTGATTCCAGCCATGGCACGGGGAACTCGGGGGCTGCTGGTTCTTCTCCAGTTTTGAGCTGTGTAGGAAAAGATTTTTGTGTTGGGGTTTATTACAAATATATTCAATTATTTGAATTATTCCTTACTCACTACAAGTAATTCCATTTACCAGCAGTGGTCAGTGCCAACCCTCAAGCAGTGAACTGCTCACACCAGGAGGATGGCATTGTATTTCACTCTGCCCACAGAAATTAAAATCAAACTCATTTAGGAAAATGAACTGTAGGTTTTGTAAAAAAAACATTTTTTCAACCGTCAGCAATAAAAAGAATCTGTTGCTTTTCATCACACCTCTTTCCTTTACTCTCACATGTGACACTGGAGGCCCATCACTTCCAAAAAGGGCAGACCCTTCAGAGTGACATTCAGAGAAAATTAATTTCCTTACCTTTGAGAGACTTTCCTGAAACTTGTCCAGTTTGGTTTTAGCTTCAATGTACTTTTTACAGTTCATACACAGTTCATACATCTCCAGGATGTGCAGCAAAGGGGAATCCTTTAGGACACAAAAATAGGTTATAATTATTCTCTAAAAGTACCTCAATAAAAGTAGAATTTGTCTTCCTTAGTACGAAAACAGTAAAGCTCTAATGAATTAAAATTGCATGCAAAATTGATACATGATCTGCAAATCTGTGGTACTTGGAAGAACTTCCATCCCAAGATTTTCTTCCTTGACTGGGATTTCAGTGGATAACCCAGGTTACCCCAGAGGAGGATTTACAGGCCACCTCCTCTCCCAGACAGTTTGAGAAACACTCAAACACACCCCCAGAAACACATTCCCTCACCTTTAAAAACAGCTGAAAGCCATTTAGAAGTGTTTTACTTTTCTGCTTCCTTAAGAAGACTTTCCAGATAACCGAGAGGTCCTGCAGGTCCCACTGGTGGTTTTCTGCTGAGCTCTGGATTTGGTTTGTTGCCTCAGCCCTGGTGGCAACATCCACAGAGGTGATGATCCAAACACAGAGACAGGGGATGATGCTTGCATCCTGGGAATGCAGAAAATAACGGGTTTGTACATCACCTCATTAGAAACCACCTGCTGAAATATGTCATACCAGTCACAATTACTACAAAACCAGAAAAAAACCAGTTTTTAATGCAACTGCACATCTCCCACTGAGCAGAGCCGTGCCCCACCCTCAGCTTTTCCTGCTGGTTTCTCTGAGGGACCGACCCAGGGACACTCACCGGCACACAGGCAGCCAGCACGCTGAGCACAGGAGCCTGCTCCCTCAGCCCTGCAGCCAGCAGGTGCTGCCAGGGGCTGGGGCTGCCCTGGCACTGCAGCAGCACCTGGAACAGACTGTCTGCAGCTCTGCCCTGGGCCACAGCCCTGCCCTCGGCACACAGCAACCTCCCCAGGGCCAGCGCCAAGTGATCCCGCAAGGTGGGAGGGAAATCCTGGAGGATGGAAATGACCTGGGAAAACAGAACCAAAACCAGCTCTGCAGTGAGACCCAGAGAGAGGGAGGGGGAAGGAGGACTGAAGCACTAAACACACAAAGACAAATAAAACATTCTTCAAATCCAGCTTTCTAAAGCTTTCTTCAAATTCAGCTTTCTAGAACAATTTCGGAGACGCGGAGGGGAAAAAGGGTTCTGTAGTTCTGAAGTATTCTAATAAAATATTGAAGTTCATCCTGTTCTGTGAAGCTAAAATGCCTCTCAGAGACACTCAGTTCTGCCGTGTCTCTCGTACTGCCAACAGCAGAGCATGAAAAGCCTCTAGTGAGGTGCTTTTGTATGATCATCTCTTTTTCTTTTCCAGCCAAGAACAAAGAGATCCAAGTCAAAACCCCAGACCTCTTAACTATCCTCTTACCTGGAATTTTTCAGTTGGCTTCCACACATTTCCCAGATTGCTTTTATGTATTGGCAATATTTCACTAGTTTTTAAATCATGTTCAACACCAAAAATGGAAGACTGGGATTCGCAAAAGTGCAAGTATCTTCACACAAAAATCAATGTGAGTTTTGAAAGGAAAGATAAGTGCCTTTGTTAAAGCTTCCACTGAACATCTGGCAATTCTCCAATAAAAAAAAAGCACTGACTGAATGATTTTAAATTAAATTTACAATCAGTATGAGCATGCAATAATTTTAACTAAATTAAAAATGAAAATTAAATCCCTCCTTGACAAACGTCCAATTCACATCAAAGAGACACTCTAATAAGTCCTCTCTGAAAATTGTCTCCACACTGATTAATACAATCACGAATTATTTTTCCAACAAGGTTTTTTTTTTTCCCCTAATTTTTTTCCTTTCATAGCTCACTTCCGTGCTCTCAGACCCACGTTACTGGATCTGCTGGACAGTCAGTTCCCTCTGTGTCAGCTTTTCCCAAACCAAGAGGAGAGAAGAGCAGCAGAGCTGGCAAGCGTGGCTGCAAGAGAAGGGCTGTCACAGCCAGGGGTGCTGACACCCGAGAGCTAAAGCCCTGCAGCTGCTGAGTTTGTCCCCACAGCTGCCTGCCCCCCCTTGCCCTCAGGCCCAGCAGCTCACCTGCCCCGGCTGGTGGCCGTACAGGTGGCTCTGCAGCAGGAACTGCAGCCAGTCGCTGGATCTGGCACATTCCCGGAGGTAGGACGTGCTCAGCCCGATGCTGTGCAGTTTGCAGAACTGCATGACCAATGCCCACTGCCTCCTGGAGTCACTGGATGTCCTGCACAGGATCCCAAGGTTTCAGCTGTAATGAACTGGAATATTTACACCAGGTGTTCCCTACAAACCCACCCCGTGGCTCAGCCCCACTGCCTGAAAGGGCAACACCAGCACTGCCAGGGGCTTCACCACGCACTGGGTCACACTCCCACACTGCACCCCGAGAACACTCCCCCCACCAAGGCAGGGACACTGTCCTGCCCTGTGTCTTTAATATTATCTGATACACAAATTGGCAAAATTCAGTGCTCACCCAGCATAACCCTTTAAATCACACTGTTCTCACCTCTTTATTCCCTGATGCTCAACTGCATCCCAGAAGGCTTCTTCCAAGGAGGGAAGAATTGCTGCTGCTGCTGCTTTTTCACCATCAGCCAATTTTGTTAACTTTTCAACTGTTTAAAAGAACATATTACTGTTACTGAGATGCTATTTGGAACAAAGACACCTGTGGACCTGGAGTGAGGAATTCAACTTTCTAAAGTTATCCCCAGGATAAACTAAATTTCCCTACAGCTTTGAACACCTGATTTCACTGCTGTAACACAGTTTTCAAACATGAAAGAGAAAAGAGATTTGTTAACAGACTTTGTTAAACTCTCTATTACATTACTGCAACATTAGGCTGGTTAAACATTACAGATCCTTAGGCAGTTGTGGGACTGTCTCAGATCCTGATGCACTTCTGAATCCATGATTTATTATATGTTATATAAGTCTTCCTGCCTTGACATGACAGGTTCAAAATGCATCTTCAAAATTAGTAAAGAACAGGAAGAACAAAATTCTCAGATGCTTTTCCTGCATTCCTGAGCCATCAGTCACCATCTTCCCATCCCTCTCTGCTGCTCTTCCCAAAAAATCCACAGCACTCCACTTCAAACCAGACAAAAGACACCCTTACCCAAAGAGTCTCTGATCTGACTGTGATGAGAGTCCTCATTTCTAGTTCTGTAGCTGAAAATCATGTTTGCAACTTTCAGGTCCACCCTGAGCTTGAGGCTGTCGAGGCCCAGCAGCTCCAGGAAACACACACAGGCTGCTCCTACCGAGGGGGCACTGAAGGAGGACAGGGCTAAAACATGGGCCTCCTTCCCTGCCTGCTGGATCCTGGAACAAGAGGAACACACAACCTCTCTAACCAGTTTTCCAGCAAGGTTTACTCTGAAAGGTAATTACGAAGCAAAAATGTCATATTCACATCAAATGTAGGTATGAGAACAGAGCCTTACCCAAGAGAGAGACTGATCTGGTCAGAAATGATGAAGAGAAACCAACAGGGACTAACACACCAACCAGACCTTCCAGGAAAACTGATTTGTTCTGATGTAACTCCCACCAATTGTGAATGCACTTAATAGTAAATTCAATATATGGAAGATGTGTAATCTGACTGTATACTTCTGAACACCTGATTTTGATACTTCAGCCAGAAAATTTAATTCCATCAACCTCCAGTACATTATTTGCCTTATTAATTTAACTAAAGAAGTGTCACCCTCAGGAAATGTCAAAGAAAAGGGGAATCTTTTGCCTACAAAGTGATTTAGGGGCTCAGGTTCCTAAAAGAAGAGCCCACCTGCGTTTGATAAAAGTGAAACATTTCCCATTCCTTGCTTTCCTTGTGCAGATTTCATTTAGCTGATTCAGAACAAAGCTCACCTCCACTCAGGGGATGTTTATTTCTATCCTGCTCGATGAACAGACCTTAGGACACCCAAAATTTCACCGCTCACCACTTGTCTGCTGCTGGGGAGGACTGATGCTCCCCCATGTGCTCAACTCTAAACTTCCAAAATACTGTTTGTCAGTTTGGAGGAGACTTACAGCTGTTTGGGGGTTTTGCTCTTCACCAGCTGCTGGACCAGGAAGGTGCCAAAGGCAAAGGAGGGCCGGCCGTGGTGCAGGTAGTAGAGGAAATCCAGTCGCTCCAGCACCGCGTGCCTGTTCACCAGCTCGGGGCACGAGAAGTGAGGGAGCTCACTGGCTGCATCTGGGAACAGCACCACCGTTAGTGTGAGCTGGTTAACAGCTGAATTAAACATCAAAACGTGGCTTTTAGCTACAGGACACGAGGTGACCATCAAATCCCTCTCCCCTGGTCCTAGTTCTGACCTCAGCATATCCAAACCCCCCTTGAAATTCTGCTTCTCGGTGGAAGATCAGAACTCTGGATCCCTTCTGGGCCCCTCAGTTTGCTTTTAGAAGACACTGCTTTTCTATCTTATATTTAGAAAAAAATCTGTCTGTGAAGAGCTTAATGTAAAAAGGTACCTTATCTGGGATTTCAGTTTAGAACACAAATTTAGTAAATTACACTATTTTTTTGTGACAGAAATGGCCTTTTGAGTCATTTTCCCAGCCAAATCATTCCCCTGGAAGGTACTTTTTTCCAGGCTAGGAAAGCATCTAAACCTTGACAAGGAACATACCTGATACAGCAAGAGTGTTTGTTGACTGCCAGCCAAATAATTTCGAGGGATCAAAGGGAACCAATGACTGAAAAATTAAAACAAAATACATTGAGGCAGCTTGAGAATTTCCCATCACTGTCCTTTAACTCTCAATTCTGCATCTCTTAGACTGTTAAAAACATTTTAAAATTTAAATATTTTCATTTCTGCAATGCTAAACAACTTCCCCACCTCCCTGACATTCCAGGGCTGCTCAAGTTAAACACTGCAGACTCACAGCATTTACACACCACTTTAAAATTAAACTGTTCAGAGTGAAGCCATAAACTTAAGCCCCAAACTGAGGATTCCAAGGAAACTACATGTGGCCCCCTCCCTCCAGGCTCGAGCTGCAAACAAGCTCCTCTTTGCTCTGCTCCTTCACTGTTACCTGAAGAAGATGGTAGAGAGAGATGTCAGGTGGTAAAATTCCATGAGCAGCACAGGAGGGAAAGAGAGCAGCCTTGAGCTTGGGGTAAGGGGTCAAGGCCATTTTTAGCAGCTGTGGATCAACTTTCTTTAGGGGTTTTTCTGCATCCTCATTCTGAAGAACCTGCATTGCAAGGAAGCAGAGTTAATTAATTGAGAAGAAACTGCATTAAGATAATAACAAAACAACTTCTGAACGTGCCAAACTACCTCAGGGGAATCTGACACGCAGTGACAACACAGAAGTACCGTTTTTTTTTCCCATCACATGTTTTTAAGTTGTATCAGACATATCTCCAAGAGCACCTGATGTTTCAGGTGACAGTGCAGTGTATCAAAACACCTCTGTGTTAATGAATTCTGTTCCAACACGTGGCTCACTGAGCATTTTTCTATTAAAAACAGAACTACTGGTTGCAGAGAGGCTGCTGAGGGATGGGGTGCCCACCCCCAGTACCTGGTCGATGCCCCCAGGGGAGTACATGGTGGTGGCCAGGGCCAGCAGGGTCCTGCCCTCCAGCAGGATGCTGCTCACACTGGCCTGGTTGCTGGGAATCAGGATCTGAGCGTTTGCCAGACTCGCCTGGAAAATCATCTTGGGATCTTAACAGGAAAAAAAGCGAGATTTAGTTTCATGCAAAGCCAGTATTGAATCATTAATCACCCATGACAACTGTTCTCCAACCATGAAAAACCCTGGATTTTCTACTTTTTGTTGTTAATACTGATTTTTCTCAATTTACTTACAAATACAGACAGGTTGATCTAAACTTTATCAAGTTTCAAACCACAGTTTTGCTTACACAGATCGACTGGGATTGAGTCCCACAGTTAAACACTGTGTTGGTTCAGTTCTTTATCCTGATCCCACTTTCTAAAGAAAAGCTTCACTTGGGCTTATTTTTATCTTTTGTTAATGTGTGACTCTGCAGAAGATGAAGTGTTTAAAATGTGCAATGAGTTAAGGGAACAAATTCTACTCGTTTGCAATCACAATAGCAAAAAAAAAAAAGCTAACACATAATCCAAGGGCAGTGAAGTCAAAATGCACCAGAAGGACTAGAGAAAGGTTTAATTTTTTGGGGATGTGCATTTTCTAATGAATTCTCCTTCTGATCAGCCTGTTGGAAACATAATAAAACTTGGGGGGTAATGATGACCATACACAAAATAATTCTCACAGATCTGCAGCCTCCAAATCTCTCTGCACAGCTTCAGGAGGAACTATAATCCAAACTTGGGAGATGGGGCAGTGATGGCCATGCAAGTGATTTGCCAAGGTCAACAGAAGGTTTTCAGCAGAGCAGAGGGTTTAGTCCAGCTGTGCCCAACCCTCAGCTGGAGCAGAGCCAGGAGCCCCCTTTGGAGTGAGATTCCTACCTCGGGGATTACTGGCAACCCCTCGACACTGCACCAGGAATTCAAACCAGGGATGTGCTTCGTGCAGCTCCTTCTTCTCCAAAATAGGGCAATTTGAAGGGGTTAAGCTGGAAATAAATGAACAGCACGGTGAAAACACAGGACTTGTAACCACCCTCTGCCCCGACGTAACACAGCATTAAAGGCTGGGAGCACCTGACTGGGGGTTATGCAAACTAAAATCGATCTGACAAATAACAAAAAATGACTTGTTGGCTTTTTTCTGGTCCACTTTTGCCTTCTTGATAATTCCAGCGCTAGACTGGAGTTACAGAAATTTTAACTGTGAAGTATTCATTACTTGCAAAGTATTCACACAGTTCCAGTGCCTAATGTTGCTTCCTCCTTCAAATCCCAACTCACCCTAATTCAGATGGAAACCAGCAATTTGTGAACCTACCAAGAACGAACTCACACTTGTGTTCAAGTGACAGAGTTTCTGAATTCTCTAAATTCTGAGTTTATGAAGAGCAAGTTGCCTTGGCTCATTCGATACTGCATTGCTTGTAGCATTATTACAACTAATTACAACTGTAACTGTTTCCTTTGATGACTGACACACAAATTAATGTTAAGACAACCTGAATAAAACTTAAAAATACAGTTTAAAACCTCCCACACTGCCCCACAGATTTTGTTAAATGACACTGCTGTGATCCAGGAGCTCTCTGTCAATAGACAGGAAGGGTTGAGGAAAACTCTTACCAACAACGGTTAAAACTGTGTTTCACTCTTTAAATCCACACAGGATTTGAGGGATGAAAAGCATTCCTACCTGTAATAGTCCAGGTAGGTGTATAACAGGTACTGCAAATTGTGCTGTAAGCAGTGGAGGACAAACTGAGCGTGGAAGTCCAAGCCACTGGCAGAGCTGTATTTTGGGACAGGGTGAGGAATCTGCAGGACTCCCCCGAGGCACGACAGTCTTTGGAGCAGGAGCTCAAAATCTTCCAGCTCAGAAGGGACAAAAATTCCATTTCTGTCAGAAAGCAGAGAAAGCACAGACACTGATCAGACAGTTCTCTTTTCAACACCTTCTGAAGGGTGTTTTCAGCTCAGAATTAAAGCACACCTTTCCTTCCCAGGGACTAATTCACTGCTGAGGAAAACACAATGTGCCAAAATGTGTTTGATGGTGCTCGAACAACACTGTGGTTCCTGCAGGTCACTGCAGACAACAAGGTGTGAGGAGGGAAATCCTGTGTGCTCAGAATTCCCCACTTGCATTAAAGTGGGCATCAGGAACATAATCACTGGGAAAGATCCAGGGGCTGAGGGAGGATTTCCCCTGTTCTCTTGTTTCTTACTGTTTTCAGTTAAGTGGAAGTGCAGGACTGAAATTAAATTTCAAAGGATTTGTGCTGTTTCCAAAAAGAGCACTAAATACAATATAGAAATTCATTAAGATTTTATTATCTTCCCTGCCCACCTGATTCTGGCCTCACACAGGATAGAGAGTTAGTGCAAAGCTCTAAGGGCACATACCTGGCCAGCTTGTTGAGGATCTCATGTCTCATGTAGCTGTTGCACAGCGTGTTCTGGTCAACGATGTCTGGAGTCAGAGGGGGCCAGGCAGCTGCTCCACACAGAGCCTGCCTGGGCTCTGACTCCTCAAGCCAGGAACAAATACTCAGCCAGTCATGCTGGGCCGTCAGGTGCATCCAAAGAACCTCAGGACTGCATGCCTTGAGCTCTGTGTTTCAAAAAAGGCAAATGGATGAAATCAGCACAGACAAACACTGCTGAGGGAAATACTGATACTCCTTTACATGTAGAACCATGGAATGGTTTGGGCTGGAAGGGGCCTTAAAGCTCACCCAGTCCCATGGGCAGGGACAGCTTCCACCAGCCCAGGTTGCTCCAAGCCCCATCCAACCTGGCCTTGGACACTTCCAGGGATCCAGGGGCAGCCACAGCTTCTCTGGGCAACCTGTGCCAGGGCCTGCCCACCCTCCCAGGGAAGAATTGCTTCCCAGTATCCTGCCTAACCCTGCCCTCTGGCAGTGGGAAGCCATTCCCTGTCCTGTTGCTCCATGCACTTATTTTTAATGAACAGTTGCAAATATGATGCTGAGATGCAGGATATTGTTACAGCTCCTCAGAGCTTTATGCTGGCAAAGCTGGGAGTAACACCACAGTGCAGTGAGCTTGGGAGAACGTGGCAGAGCAGGACCCATTTACAGGTGGCCATGCCTTAGGCAAGTCCCTTTCAGCTAGTTCCAAACTTTTCTCTACAGGAAAAACACAGATGCAGGATGCAGCAGGATAAAAAACCACTGCTACCCAGTTTGACTGCTAGGGAGTGACCCACTGTGGCAGCTCCCACTTCAGTTACAGCAGTGCCAGTCCTCCACCACTGCAGTGTGCCACGTCCCAGGCAGGTTTCCAACGCCCAGTTCAAGCCCTTCTTCCCAGGAGACTTGCCTTGGCGTGGTTTCCTGGGGAGCAGAATCATTTCCTGCGTGAGCTCATCCCACCACCGAGCCCAGTCGAAGGTGAGCCGGAGCCTGTGGCTGCGGGCCCGGTGTCTGTCCCAGCCCAGCACCGAGTCCAGCACTGCTGCCCCCCTGGAAACGTCTTGGTTCTTCCTCCACGCGCTGACACTGCAAGGCAGGATGGAATCAGGGTGTTCTTCACTGCTCTTTTGATAAACAGTCACCAACTGAACAAACAGACGGTGACGAAAAGGCCAGCACATTTTGCCAGTCCAATCTGAAGAGCTCTGGAAGCGGCAGAGAGACTGACTTGAACTAAAGGTTTGAGAACCAAAGAATTACCTCACTTTCCCAAAACTGACACAGAAAATGCTAAGTGTTGCAACATCTTTACAATTATTTAACTGTAAGTGGTTTTTCTAAGTTACTTTAGCTTGCTATATATTATGGATATACATCAAAACCAGCAAACATTCCATCTGAATGTCTAATTTGATTAATAATAATAATATCACTTGCTATTAAAAATGCTTCATTTATGGTGATGACATGAGCAGAAGGGCTGTGTTACCCTGACAAGAGTAAGTCATGATGTGGTCTGGAGAGAACCTGACAGCAACTGCTACCTTAATGAGGAAATTACTTTGTCCCCCCACCGACCCTGATTTCTGCAAACAGAGATCAGTGTGAAATTAATGAAACTGAGACTGTATTTGTTAGTGCAGTAAATCACACAGAATGTAGAAGCCGGCACATTTTAAATCCTATTAACATTATTAATTAATAATTAAAACTGTTAACCCACGTTACCTGGAAAGAGACTGAATCTCTTTATTTTCCTGGAAGGATTCCGAGTAAAAGCTTTCAACCTGATGCACAAAGTCTATCATTCTCTTCTCTTTTTCAGAAAAATAATTTTCTTCCCGTAAAACTTTCACCTTTAATTCAAATTAAAGCATTACCTCCAATTGTCATTTTGATCTACTTTTAATATATTCAAGTCACAAACGACCCTGCAAGTGCAAACAGTTACCAACTGCAGGAAAAAATGCTGGAAGCAGAGGGCAGTACACTTAAAGGACAAGAGGACTCCATTCTGTGTGCAAGGACACGGGAACTAGAGCAGAGCCAGGACAAAGAAACGACATTTTAACTGATTTTTACTTGAACTACAAATACAAAGGAACATGGGCATGGCACTGGCACGTCTCAGTAACCACACTGCCAGGGTGCAGGGACAAAACCTGCCTGCCTGTTCTGAAAGTGAGTCCAGCACACTGGTTTCCCTCAGCACAAACACACATCAGGTTCAGACCTGAGAGCTGGACAAGAAGAGCCTTTGCTGCACTTACCAGCAGATCCCTGACGTGCTTATCCACGGTGTAGAAACAGATCTTGTGCAATTCCTGCTTCACATCGAAGCCCTGGCAGGGAAGGAGACACCCACTGTACGCAAACTGTAAAGTGCAGCTGTACAGGGATGGAATAAATGCACTTGCTTCCCTTCCAAAGCAAGCTCGAGATGCTCCCTGCAGCAGCTCCTGAAGTGGCACAGTAACCCAGGGATGTGCCAGATGTCCCCAGCATGGTTGGGTACAGACCCTGTGCCCTTTAACACCTCACCTGCCAGAACCACCTTCTCCCCTTGAGGACCACGACATCACCCCCCACAAACAGGCTCCCTCAGCCTCCTGAGGGCACCGGTGCTCAAAGCAGCTTTCAAACAAGTTAAATTTCACTGCAGTACCTGAGTCTGGTGGAATTGCACCCGTAGGACCCCTGAGCTGCCCACACTCCCAGCACTCACTGACTTCATCAGTCCCAAAGTGTGAAGAACCACTGAAGCTCTCACCATGTTTCGGAGCAGCTCCGAGGCCTCCCTGGTGTTGTCCTTCAGCAGACGGTCATAGACCAGGTTCAAACCCGTCTGAATGAACTCCTGCAGGTTCTCAGCAGGATGCTGATGCATTCGGAAGAAGATCTGGGCCTCTGGCATTTTGTTGCTTAAGATGGCCTCGGCAATGACTTCCTAAAGCAGAGAAACAATGGAGCAAACTCACCTATGGTCGGTGTTACTGTCCTTATAATCCCTACACTGACCTTTCCCCCAATACTTTGAGGCATTTCCACATCAATGATCTCCTCAGATATATTAAATAAGACCACTAAAAACTGGGTTGCTCATTTTCACCTCTGCTGTCAGCTTTTCCCACACATGGCTTTCTTCTATCTCAGGCAGGTCTTCATCCAGCTTATCTCCTGCATGCACTGGGTTGATTTGTGGGCGAGGATATCTTCTCAGGAATTTCCTCAGTTTAATAATGTAGTCAGTCAGAATATCTGCAGCCTTCTGCAGGAACTCATCGGGTTCTGCCAAGAGCATCCGAGATACCAGTTAAACAGGAATGGACAAGACAGGACTTTTGGTGTTTGGAAATGCTGAATGTTCTCCTGATTGATCAACAGAAACTTTCACCAGCTCTTTCACCTGCACAGGTACTGCCAGTGCCCAGCACCCTCTGCATCCTGCCAGGACACAGTCACAACCCTACCAGTGCTCCCTGTCCTCACTGAGATGTTTTACCCCTCAGGGACCAGTACCTAAGAACTGAATTTTTTATTAATCCAACCCATTATTAGGCAGGTAAGTCCCATTTAAAATGCAGGGGTGAAAATCTTTCATTCACTTATCTCTGGCACTTTCTTGTGTTAATTCTGGGCAAATGTAAGCTTTTAATTAAAAAAGCTGCTGTTCCCACTTTTATAAACAATGACACGTTACTAGATATTACTCAAAAGGAGTCTCCTTACCCTGTGTGTGCACAAAGATTTCTTCCAGTTGCCTGGTGAGGAAAGTCAGGGTGAGGTTCAGGAGCTGCTCAGAGAAGTGTTTGCTGTGAGGCTCCATATCGTTCTCTTGGATTGCTGAGCAAAGCAAGTTTAAAGCTGGCCTGAGCTCTTCCAAATCTGCAGTGATGACAAAGATAAAACATCTGCACTGTGCCACAGAGAGAGAGGCAGTTCAACTGAAACCCCTCTGCAGCTGCAGGGACTGACTTACTTCTCAGGTAGGTCTGGGATGCAGCATCCCTGCACTGCCCAGGCCCAGGGCAGGGAGCAGAGAGACTGAAAGCACTTTCCTTGCTCTTCAAAAATAAGTCCACTGTGTCCAGCTGGCGATTTTCCAAACCTGCCTAGACAAAGATGCAGAGGAACAACTATGCATGGATGATAAATTCTACATATATTGTGTACTTACTCCTGGTTCTCCTCTGGCTTTATAAGAATGGTACAAAAACCCAGAATCTAGTTCTGAGGATTTCTTTTAATATTTGACATTTTGCAAGAGGACAAAAACTGCTGCAGAAATGCAAACTGGCAAAAATGCTACAGGATCCAATCAAGAGGGATTTTTGAGCACTGCTTACTTTAAAATTCTGGTTTATGTTATTAATGGGCATTGACTTTGTTGCGTATTTCTACTTTTGGGTTACTAATCTGCATTACTTGGGGCTTTATTGTTTATTTAATAACTAAACCGCTTCTCTTTGCCCCTAGGTTTAAATTGTACTTTTAATTGTTTCTAAAACCGCCATTAGCATTGCACAAACTGCGTTCATTACTTGAAAGAAGTACTTTTTTTACTTGTAAGACATGAACCAGCAATCCTTACCTCCAGGGCATGGATTGGAATGGAACATCTCTCCCATCCATTGAGGTGACAAACGGAATCCACGACTCCAGCGCTGCCAAACATCATCAGTCTGTTCAAAAACTCCTCTTGGGTCACACCAAACAGAACCAGGAACAGACCACGCTCTAAAGAAAAGAATCAAACCATAATTAAAGATACTCATTATTAAAGCATTTCCACCCAGTGCCTCTCCCCCCAAAGGACGATGCAAAGCTGCAGCAGCTCCGCCTGGATTTCACCCGAGCCATGAGCCAACAGCAGACAGGAAAGAACACCAGCAGAACCCCCTCCAAAAGGTGTCTGAGGACAAGCCATGGCTCCATGCCCCCTCACCTGTGAGCAGCAGACACAGTGGCAGCTCTGCACTGCACTCCACGTAAACACTGTTGGTGCCAAAGTGGGAACACGTCACGTCGTGGGACTCAAAATCCCAGAGAGCAAGAGACAACCCCATGTCCTTTGTCACCACCACAAACACAGCTTTAGCCCCAGTGACCAGTTTACACTCCACTTTCACCACTTCTTGCGGTGCTCCCCCGGGGATTTGTGTCCACTGCTGTCCTTCACCCTCAAGGTTTGTGCCGTGGCTGTGGAGGGTTCTGGAAGCTGCCCACGTGACAGCCCGTGGGACAAAGGCCACCATCTTCTCTGGATCCTCATAAATTTCAGGATCATGATCTTCCAGATGGGTAAAAAACTGATACCAAGGCAAATTCAAGTCATTCCCCAGATGTGGAGAACCTGGTCTTCTTCTTCTTACTCTGTCCCACAGTGAGGACAAGTGTGCCTTCCAGGACCTGGGCAGAAGGAACAAGGCACCTGTAACACCAGGCATTGCTCCAAGAACAATGCAGAGAAAGTTTCCTCATTTAAATAAAATGCATTTTAAACTTACAAAACACGTAAAGTTCTCTCAGCCCATTTGCAAACATCATCCTCAATTCAAACTATTTAGTGCAGAATGAGCTGATTTTGCTTATCCCAATTACAACTGACACCCCCCTCTCCCCAGGATTTATTATCCCTGATGTGAAGGAAGCAAAGCCCGGCCTGTCCCAGGAATGCTTTCCCTCAGTACCTGTCCGTGCGGAAAGGTGAGGACAGGAGCTCCATGCTGTACTCAGAACTGCCAAGCTCATCCTCATCCAGCCCTTCAGGAGGCTCCATGGGAAGACTTTCAGGATCTCTCTTACAGAGCAAGTGCTCAGGAAACCGCCTGTAAAGAAATAAATATTAATTTTCACCTCCCCCTTGAGATTTTTTTGCTGTCTAACCCCTCCAGGAGCTGCCTGCAAAGCAGCTTCCTCTCAGGTCAGCAGCACTCCCAGGGAGGTGTCCAGGTGAGCCATCAAACCCTGGTGCTCCTTCCTCTCAATTACAACTTGGCCTTCATTTACCAAGCCAAATCAGCACAGGTGTATCAGGAGTTTAATAGCCCCAGACCCCACAGCATCTCTAAAAGGTGCTGTCACCCACCCTCAGCACTGAGAGCGCCTATCCTAATCTTCCTAGGAAAAACAGGGTCCAACACAAAGGTTTTCTATTTGTTAGTGTATTAAACACATAAATTAAAACAAATTGATGCTAATAGATAAATTTTCTTTTGTTGAAGTGACAGAGTGCAGACTGGAGCAAATAGTAAAGGACAATCTTTAAACAAACAGGAAATTTCTGCTCTGCCACGGGGCCAGAACTCCCAATAAAAAGGTGACAGCACCTCACCTATTGCAGGACCAACCTCAGGCACCATTAAAGGTTGCCTGAACCCACAGCTTCCCTCAGGAACCCACACACCTGAAGTAGCTGTCGAGCCCCAGGGAGAGGGCACAGTGGGCAGCACTGAGCACCACGGCCACGCTGAGATCCTGGGACACCCTCAGGGCAGTGAGGGGGGATGGCAGGGCTGGGCTCCTGCCCCCAGCCTGCCCCTCTCCCTGGCACAGGGCCACACTGATCCTGCCTAAGCTGGCACCATCAAAGCAGTCGAATATATCTTCAGAGAGCGTCAAGGAAAACCCCAAGGGCTCACAGGGTCCAACAGAGGAGTTGCACAGAAGGGGCAGATGGGGAATTTGGGGTAACTTGTGGTCCAGGCCAGGCTCTGCCCCACAGAACAGGGGGAGTGTTTTGTTTTCCAAGAGCGTTCCAAGCTCAGCTGGGATCAGCAGAGGATTGTGCTGCCCAAACCTGCCACCTGTGCCACCTCAAAGGAGTTCAGTGGTACTTGGAGTGACCTGTCCTGGCAGTTCTGTGGGGAGGAAAAGGTACCCTGATTTCCCTGCCCTGGAAAACATTCATCCCGCGGGAAACAGATTTCCAGGGCTGTGCTGAGAAACATTTGATACACAACCATGGCATTTTCACAGCAATAACCAGGACTTTGCAACGCAACCCTGTTTGGAGGCACCTTCAAAACAGATCCTAAAATGTCTCTAAAGAAATTTCTGTTCAGCCCTCCCAGAAAAGAAAAACAACTTTTTTCTTCCCAATCATTTCCCCTGAGAGCTCCTCTCTCCTGCAAAGGATACAAATCCAGCCAGCACTGTCCAACAGGAACAGGATCCCTCTGCAGAAGTAGGAGTCTGTTATTCTCCCCAAAACCTCTGGAGGCAAATCCAGGGTGAAGCAGTCACAGGTCTCTGAGGGTGAGTCTTCCCCAGGAAAGGTTAGATGCACAAGGATGAACTGGTTGAGCAGAAGTTTGCACTTGTTGTTTCCAAAGGACAGAATCTTCACAGAGAGAACAGAAGGCAGACCTGTAAATTTAAAGACATTTTAGCATTACAGCCAGCTGGGAATTTTGATTTGCAAAGGAACCCCAACAAAATGTCAGCTCAAATTCATTCCCTCTGCTACCACCTTAAAAAAATTTGGGACTGGGGAGGGGGATTTGTTTTGTTTTAAATTTCACTTTCTATGTCACTAATTTTAGAACTCTTTCCTAAAATTTTTGATGTGGCTTTTTAAGTGGACAATACCGTGAAGAACACAAAAAATCATCCCAAAATAATATTTCAGTCAGCTCTGAAAATAAAAGCTACAAACTTTGGAAATAGAAATATTTTAGGGAGGGAGACTGTTTAACACCAAAGGTCCTGCAAAGTGTAACTGTACACTATGTTTGCTAATCATAACACATAAGGTGAAACACTTAATCAGTCTCTGCTGGGTTAGTGAGGAGCCCTGTCTCTGTTTTCTTCCCATCAGTTCCAATATTAAAGGGGAAATTTGAGAGGGCAGGGTTGCAGGAACATGCTTTATTGAAATTTAATTTCATATCACCCGAACACGTGACTCTGCAACAGTTTAATTCCCTCTACTGACGTCACCTTTGAACACAGAAATGTCCCTTTTATTTTTCCAGTCCCTTCATTCTGCTGATCACCCTGAATCAGTGTGGAAGTACCTGACACTTCCCTAGTGCTCAATCCCCAGTGCCTGCATTTGTCCCAGCAGGTGCAGCAGAACAGAACCAGCAACAGTTTCACACGAGGAACACACTGGAATTTACTCACTCATGTTTTTAGCTTCGAGGAGCTTTTTAAGTGTCTCTTCCTTACAACTGTGCAGGGAGTTTAGGCTGTACTTTCCATCTTCTACAGAGAGTTCATAGACAAACAGTCCACGACTTTGTCCAAGAGCCAGGAGTTTTGACTTGTTTTCTTCCAAACCCTCATCTTCTGTGTTCTCCCACACGAAGCTGGAGATGCAAAACTCACAAGGATTATTGCCTTTATTTACTCCTTTTTCACATTTCCCACACTGATAGTTCTGGCCACGCACTGATGAAGGGCAGCATCATTTAACCCCGTCCCTGCCAACACCAGAACACCAGATCTGTCCTGCTGCTTGGGCTGAGAAACTCCCCCCGTGTCTCAGACCTGCCCTGGGTGGGTGCCACTGGATGGGCTTTAATGTCCCTCCCAATCCAAACCATCCCGTGACTCTGGTGCTGGGAACAGCGCTGGTTGTTGCTCGACAGTGCAGATGCTCAGGATTAAAATGTGCCTGCGGTTCTGACTCAGCTCTGAAAGCCACTAAAGCAGATCACAAACACCATGTGAGCGACTGCCACCCACGGGGGGCAGGACTGGGGCTCGGGGCACTGCGGGGGCCGAAGAGACAACTCGACAGACAAAAATACCCTTTTCGTTCGGCTTTCTGGTCACCCGCAGTGAACCCTCGCACAGCTAAACAAGGAAGGAGATGTGAAACGACGTCCCCTGCAGCGCCGGGGCCTCACGGAGCCCGTCCCGTTCCGGGGCAGGTTCGCAGCCCCTCAGCCCCCGCACCCCGACTGTTCTCTGCCCGCAGCACCGCACCGGGGGTGTCCCCGCACTTACTCAGCCCAGCGCCCCGGCAGGGCCGTGCCCCGGGCCCGCCCGGCACCGCCCGCCGCCAGCGGCTCCACGGAGATGCCGCCGGGGCCCAGCAGCGTGCCCAGCGCGTCCTGGGCCCTGCTCAGCCGCACCCGGGCCGCGTCCCGCGGGGCTCCCCGCGGCTCCAGGGAGCGGGGCGCCAGGAGCACGCGGAGCTCCGGCGGGGCCATCGCCGCCTCCATCCTCCGGCTCCTGCTCCTCCTTCCGCACAGCTGACCGCGCCGCCCAGTGCGGGGCCGGGACTACAACTCCCAGCACGCACCGCGCCGCGGGGCCGCTGGACGGGGCGGCAATGCCCGCTGGGAGATGTAGTTTCGTGTGGCCCGAGGGCCGGGGCGGTGTCGCTCGTGTCTGTGAGCGCGATTCGCTGTGTATGCAGAGTTCCCTGTATATTTAATTTCCTATCTTTAAGCAGAATTTCCCGTGTCTTTAAGAAGAATTGTCTGTCTCTGCCTCTTCCTTTGATCGGCGTTGCGGATGGAACTGTGGGTTGCACGGAAGCTGCTCAAATCCCGCAGTGCCCCCGAGCCGAGGCTCTCTGGGGGTCCCGGGGGTCTCTCTCTCTGTCCCAGGGTCTGTCCCGGGGGTCTCTCTCTCTGTCCCGGGGGTCTCTCTGTTCCCACCCAGGACAGCGCGAGGGGGCGGGTCCACATGCTCGCCCCGCCCCCTCAGCGGGCCCAGCACATCCCATTGCCGGTCCATTGGTCAATCCCTGCTGGCCCCGCCCCCTGGCCCCGCCCCGGCCGGCGATGGCGGAGCGCGGCCATGGCGCTGCTGCGGGCGCTGCTCTCGCAGGCGCTGGGCCGGCTCTGGGGCTGCCCCGGCCATAGCCCCGGCCACAGCCCCGGCCATGCGCCCCCGAGCCGCGCCATGGAGCACGACAGGGCCATCGAGGTCTACGGTGACTGCCAGGGGGCCGGGGCCGTGAGGGGCTGTGGGGCGGGGGCTGGGGGTGATTTTAGGGGGGTTCCTGCTGTGCCCTGGGGGGGCTGAAGGGAGCGATCCCCTCCCTGTCCTTCCCTGCCTGCCCAGCCGCGTGGTGGGAGCCGTGCCCGGGAGCTTGGAGCGGAGGAGCACCCGCAGGGTCCCCGGGGGGCTGGAGGGGCTGTGATCCATGGGGAGCAGGAGGGGCTGTGATCCATGGGGAGCAGGAGGGGCTGTGATCCATGGGGGCCAAGAGGAACGTTTATGTGGCTCGCTTGGGGATTGGAATCAGGTGGGAAGGGGTTCCCTAGGGGTGCTCACAGTGAGGGGGACCCCGGGCCAGGAGTGTGGGAGAAGTGTCTCCCTGCCCCTCTGGAGTGGAGGATGCTCCCAGAGGCTGGGAAAGGCCTGGATCGCTGCCCAGCTCAGCCCCTGCCTTGGGGGCACCATTGAATGTTTCCTCACCTGAGACAGGAGCAGCTGGACACACCTGGAAGGGCCAGGATTGCCAAGGTGGTCATCAGTGGATCCAGGGAAAGCGAGACTTCTGTCACTGACTGTTTCTGTACAGTGGGGAGAGACTGCACTGCTGGAAGTTCCATTCCAAACACCTTGTCCAGCCTCAGGGCACTCTTAGTTCAGAGAGCTGAGGAGTGGGGTTTGGGCAGCACTTCACAGCTCGATGTAAAAAGAATAAAAGAGGACACAATGTCAAACAAACTCAGTTTTAAAGCTTGAGTGGCTTAAGTAGAGCTACTGTAAAACATCAGTGGCCCTAAGTAAAAGTTATTGCTCATAACTCAGGTTATGAACCTGAGCAGGGAAGCAAATCCTGAGGATTTTGGTTCATGCACAGGGTCAGGCTTGTCCATGACCTCTGCAGAATAAAGCACCTGTCCATATAGAATTAGATTTGAAAGAGCAGAGGAACCCCTGAAGTGCTGCTGAACTAAATCAGAACTAATGGAACATGAAAAACAAACCCACAGTGAAAAACAAACGCCTCAGTTTGTCCCGTCCCGAAGGAATTTGTGAGATAGATAAAGTGTCCCTGGTATTTACAGCTCTGCCCCTTCCAGAGGGGGGCAAAGCAAACAGTGCTGGGAAGGTGGTTGAGAGTGAAAATACCTTTCATTAAATCCTGGAAAGCTGCTTTACTGTTGCTCCCTTGCCTTCTGCTTCAGACATAATCCGGACCATCCGGGACCCGGAGAAGCCAAACACTCTGGAAGAACTGGAAGTGGTGACAGAAGGTGGTGTGGAGGTGCAGGAGATAGGAGAGGAGGAGTATCTGGTCGTCATCAGGTTTACACCAACAGTACCTCATTGCTCCTTGGCCACTCTCATCGGTGAGGTTTGGACACCACGAGCAGGGGGGTCACTGGGGGGGCTGAGGAACACCAGTGTTAGTTCAGGGTCAGCCCTGTGCTGCTGTGTTGGTTTGACCAGGAACTGCATCTTGAGAGCCCAGCTAGCAGTGCAAACAGACCAAAAACCCCAAACCAGACCCAGATCCAGAGAAATGAGGGGAAACCCATCAGTTTGTATCCAGCCAGGGACACTCCTCAAAAAGAACCTCTCAGAAACCTCCTGGGAAGTGGTACAGAATTCCTTCTTTGTATTGGCCACCTTGTTTCAGCAACGTTAAATTAAAAATTGGTCAGCTCTTAAATTTAAAAAACCTTTAACTTAATGCTTGAGTCCCTTCCCTGTGGGCTGTTCTCCATTCCCACACACCAAAAATTCCCACATGCAATCCAGGAATCCCCAAAAAAGTCCTGAACCATCAGGAGTTGGAAGGGAATTATGCTGAATGAGAATTTACACTGGCCTGTTTTGCCTTTTTACTTTTCCCTTATGATTTGTGGTGAGATTTCATCTGAAAAATCCCATCTGAGAGCTCTGACAAGATTTGTTTAAATGTGCCAAGGTTGGAAAGTCTTACCATTAATTATCAGAACTAAGACTTCTGGTGTGTTTTGAAGATTTAAGGGAAATCAAGTCTCTAGTTTAATGAGGAAACTGATGTACCTATGCCCAAATAGTTTATATTATTTTTTTTAAACAACTATTAAAAACAAACCAAGCATTCCCCTCAGTGCACCTGCAGCCTCAGGGACAGCTGGGGAGCTCTATCAAAAATGCCAAAGCAAGCTGGAAAGGGAGGAATTTGTCTCTATTTAGTGTTTCTAGGAGGTGATGAGAGACCAGAGACCTCCGAGCTTGTCAGGCAGGTGTGAACTTACCTGAAAAGCTGCGTCCAAGGGGTCAAACCACAAATTCTTCAGTCCCTCTGTGGCTTGTGCTGCTCAGAATACAAAAGGAGGTTGTCAGTTATACTGATTGTTAAATATGGATTCTCTGAAAATGCTCCTCAACCTGGAATTTTACAAGGAAATCTCTGTTTTGTTTTAACAGGCCTTTGTCTAAGAATAAAACTTCAGAGATGTTTGCCTTTCAGACACAAGGTAGAGTACCTGCTTTGAAACCTGTTTTGAAGTGCATGGATGAGAGACAACCTCTGGCAGAGAGCCTGCAGGGCAGGGCATGACCTGCTCTGCTGTCAGCCAGGAGCTGATTTTTCTTCCCCTTGGTTCCTTTGGGTACATCCCTTTCAGGAGACCTCCCTGCCCTCCAGCCTGTGTCAGGGGGGTTTGTTGTTCTTCCCAGGCCTGGTAAATGCTGGAGGTGGTTTAGGTGCAGTCCCATAATCTGTTCCATGCAGGAACAGACTGTCTGGGAGTGTCATCCCTGAGCAGATTGTCAGCAGTGTCTCACGGGGAGCCTGTGTTGTGGCTGTGTAGCAGTGAAGTCCAGGGTCAGCTCTTTCCATGGATCCCCTGTTTCTCAGGAGGAGTGACATCCATTGTGTGTGCCCTGGACAAGCTTTTCCTTCCAGCAGTGAATAAATTCAGCTGTTGTGACTCTTCTAACATTGCTGATCTCTCCTCCAGCTGGAAATCTACATATCTGAGGGCACACATTCCACCGAAGAGGACAGTGAGTAGAGAGCTTGGCAATGAGCTGCTGCAGCCTGTTGGTGCTGGTTGAGTCCTTCCCTCCCCTGCCTTCCCGTCCTTTCCAGGAGCTGATACCCTGGGAAAGCCTTTAAATCCAATCCTCGAGGCTGTTCCCAAAGCTGTGGTGGCTCTGTGACCAGGGCTGGCTGCTGGTTTGGTTTCTCAGCGCAGTCCTTGCAGGTGTTAAGTTGTGCTTGCGGCAAAAGAAGTTGCTGCTGAATAATTGACATGAAGAACCGACTGGCTTGCTGTCCTGAAATATTCATAACAAAAACCACGTGTTTCTCAGCCAGTGCTTGAAGTGAAACTTGAGGGCATGGGCACTGACAGAGCCGGGCACTGCCCCCAGAGCTGCCAGAGCCCCTGCCAGCGGTGCCCCAGGCTTGAGCACGGGGTGTCTTTGGCAGAAATTGGTTATTTTGGTGAGGTAACTTAGCAACTGAACCTGGAGGAGTCAGACTCCTGATTTGCCATGATTTTCACACTAAATTTTGAGACGTGTCATTAGAGCATCTGAAGTTCTTTTCCCTAAACTAGAGGAAGTGTCAGGAGCGACCGATTCCTGCTGGTTGGTCGCGGCTGAGCTTCCCCTGGCCTTGTTCCCCTTTTCCCTGTTAACCCTCTGCCTTTGCCTGCTCCTGAGCACCCCCATCCCCACGTGCCCCCTGCCCCTGGAGCCCCCTGAGCTGCCTCTCGCTGGCCTGTTTTGCAGTCAACAAGCAGATCAACGACAAGGAGCGGGTGGCGGCGGCGATGGAGAACCCGACGCTGCGGGAGATCGTGGAGCAGTGCGTCACCGAGCCCGAGTAGGGCCCCTGGGGTGCTCCTGAGGACAGCTTTGCCTGCAGAAGAAATAATAATAATAATAATAATCAAGGCCTTGGGTTTAATACTTGAGTTCTTTGTACCTTCCTTCCACGTGTTTTTCTAAAAAAAAAAAAAAAGAAATTGTTTTATAAGATAGATTTAAATTATGAGGAATCAGTCTCTAAATGAAGGGTATAGCGCTGAGGGCTTGGAATTTCTGGTGTCCAGAGGAATATTTGGTGATAAAAAGCAACATGTCTGCATTGCCTTCTGAGAGACATTGTGATATAAATACAGTTTTGCAAGTTAAATTTCTACATTGTTTCAGTTACTACACTGTAAAAAAATAAAGCAGATTCTTGTAATGAAATGCTGCTTTCTGGGTTCTGAATTGTTGGTTTTTTTCTTTAAGCTTAAGTTTAGACTTCTGTTAGAGAACGAAAGATTCCCTTCTTCATTTTATTCAACTTCAACAAACACATTAAAGCTGAAATTAATACAGAAAAATTATTTGGAGCCAAGAGACTGGACTAGAACAGAGAGATTTTCACTGGGACACTATTCCTGCTAAATATTTGGGCTGTTTTCCCCCCTTAAATACATTTCTAATTCTGATGGCTTTGCTTTATAACCACCCTGGGGGTAAAATTTCCCTGTGGCCAAGATCTTGTCACTTTGATCCTGCTTTTTCTGGTGAGTTACCTGCGGTGTGGAAGGTGAGAGAGTCCCACAGCCCTTCATTCCTCTGCTTCCCACGGCCCTGTTCCTTTTGGGGTTCCCTGTTCCTTGGTGCTGCTCCCTCCCTGATCTTACCTGGAGCATCCACAACGTTTCCAGCTGCCACAGGTTCCTCCCTGCAGAAGTTCCTCAGGGATTGTTCCCACTGCAGCCGTGGATCTGCCCGTGGATTTACCTTTCCCTGGGGAATCAGGCAAGCATTGCCCTCCCAGCTGCCCTTCTCCCAGGGGCAGTGAAGTCCAGGATGTGCTGCAGTGGCTCTCGAGGGATTTTGGGAACTGAGTCCCTTGTGTTTGGTTCAAGGGTGAGAAATCCTTGGAGCTCAGTGCAAACATCTGGTTTGATTTCAGGGATTTGTAACCATTTTAATAATCCCCATAAAGCCTTCCTGGAGGCATGGAATGCTGGACTGGACCCCAGCATTATAAACAGGGGCATGTTTCTCTTTGGAAAGCAGGGAACTGCCCCATGGCACAGCTGTGCCAGCAAGGGCTCCTCCCCTGCCCCATCCCAGGGCCAAATTACCCTAAAAAAGGCATTAAAAAGGGGGGGAAAGGGTGGGGGAGAGAACAATCCCACTTTTCCACAGATTTCTGCCCAGCTGTAGAACTCTCAGTTCCAACACACGTGGAAAATTGCTTTTCTTAACTTCAGTTACTCAGCTTCTATTAAATTTTAGCTGAATTTCAAACCCCTTTGTACTCTCATTGCTGAACTGAGCTCCTTGAGAAGCCCAGGTCTGGTTTAAAATCCTAAAACAACTGAAATGGGGGTTTTCTGGATTGCTTTGACGATCAAAAGATGCAATTTTCTGGAAACACTGAACAGCTGAGGTCCAACCAGGCCAGCATGTGTGGCAAACCCTCATTTCAGGGATACAATGCCATTTTTGAGACCATCTCTGCTGTGTGTCCACGGCATTTCACCGGATCCGTGTTCCTGAGGGTACAAATGTCCCAGGAACAGCCTGTCCAGAGCAAGAGCTCCTGGGGCTGGCAGAGGGTGAAACAAAGAGTCATTCCAACTCAGGCTTTAGGAAACATTTGGAGTAATTAATTGGGACCAAGAGTGAAAACCCCATGGAGAAAGAACAGGAGAGGATTCAGGCAGGAATTGTCCCTGTCACACCTGGAAAACTGCCAGGGAAGGGCTTTATCAGACCAAGACCCGTCACCTTGGTGGAAAACAAAGCAATCCAGGAAAAGCAAACTTGTTTTTTAATTTAGTAGATCCAAGGCGCTTCTTTCCACTTTTCTCTCCCCAGGAGTCCCTGTACAGGGAATTTCCCTGCCCTGGCAGCTTGTCCAGCTTTGTGAGTCCAGAGGGGAGGGACAGATGTTTGTCCCTGTGCCAGGACAGGGGGGACACGTGTCCTGCACCCAACCCCTGCTGGGGAGGCTTCCAGGCAGGTGAACTGCAGGGAGTTCAATGCCCTGGAGAGCAGGAACTGCGTTATCTGTTGGCTGTTTTCCTGGAATCTGCTTTCCTTCCTCCTGTCCAGCACGGGGGATGATATTTTCTCCTCAGAAATGCTGATATCTGAGCCAGCAAGGAGGGTTTGTGGGTCCTGTGACCACGAGATATGTGGATATATTGGATGAGGTGCCTGGTGCCTGTGCACAGCTCTGCCTGCTCCACCAGAATGGCATTCCCAGCTCAGACAAAGGCTTGGGGAATTGGGAATGGGGTGGTCTGGTGACCATAAGAGGCCTTGCCCTGGTTCTGCAGTGCCTTGGGATCACCAGTTCCAAGGGCTTTGTGCTGGAGCACAGAGGTCAAATGTCCTTCTTCAGAGCCTGGGAATCCCAGCAATGGATCTGCCCCCAAAAGCAGGTCTAAACTCAGGGAATCCCAGCAATTTGGGGAACATGGATCTGCCCCAAAAGCAGGTCTAAACTCAGGAATATTCCCAGTTCCTCAGGGAACGGGTCCCTGCTGGGGGCACAGGGAGGTGACTCCCCAGGAGCTGCTGCACTTTCCAGCATTTCCATTAAAACTGGGGTTGGGATCCTTGTCCATCCCCGTTGCTGCCCCACAGACAGGGGTGGGCAGAGGCTTTGCTGCCACAGGGGGTTGGGGACACCGCGGGGGTGACACCATCACCTGGGTGCCAGAGACACATCCAGGAGCAGGTCACCCTGAGCCGGGAACAGCTCCAGGAGGGGTCTGTCGGGCAGGATTTGAGGGGGCTCAGGAGCTCGGGATGTCCCTCCAAACCCGGGAAGACACACAAATGTCACCTCCCTTGTGTCACCACCAGCAAAATCGCCCCTTCAGATGGCTCGTTCTGCATTTCCAGCGAGCAGGAACAACTGCAGAGGGCGGCAGGAACCCGCAGCACAGCGCTGAGCGGGGGAACAGCACCGGCCCCGCCCGGGCTCCCCCAACCCCAGAACCCCGGCATGTCCCGAGCTGTGCGGACTCAGCGCTCTCCCCTCTGCCCATCGCAGGGTGTCCCAGCAGGAATGTGGGCACCGGGGGGGTTCACCCCTCCGGAGGGAACCCGGGAAGTGCCTGCAGGGATGTGGAAGGAAGCGGAGACCCAGGGAACCCCCCAGCACGTGGAGCTGCGAGGATCTCAGCCAGGGCAGACAGTGGTGGGCACCTCTATCCCCATCACATCACCCTGCAGAGAGGGGAGTGTTCCAAGCGCAGGGTTAGCTCCTGGCTTGCCTCAAACATCAGCACAAACACAAAGACAGACCATTCTCCCCCTCCAACTCCCCCAGGAAGAGCAGCAGCATCCTTCTAGCCCTTTGCTGGGCTCCCCTGACAGGCAAAGGGATTCACAGCAGCCTCTGGAACAAAAGGTTTAAAATCCCGTTTACAACCCCAGATCCCCAGGCTGAGCCCTTGCAAAGGAGCAGCAAACCCAGAGGTGGAGGGGCTGAATCCCACATCCAGGGGTCTCCCCCACAGCAGGGCTGTGTGAGGGGCTCCTGGGGCTCCTCTGCAAACACTTTACACGGGGCTGTAACTATTACTCACCAGAGATGGCAATGGAGCTGCTGCATGTAGAGACAGAGCTATTTTTAGCCCATAGATACTACTAAATATTTACAGCAGCCCGCTGAGCCTTCCCTCAAGTGCAGATGCAGGTCTGGGGCTGGGGGAGTGGGGGCTGCAGATCCTCCCTCCCCTCCTTCAGCACATGTGAAACAGCTTTATTTCCTTTCCCAACAGAAAGGGCTGCTCTGGGTGAGCAAACAGGCTGTGCCTTGGTACCAGCTGAGGAGCCAGGCAGCTCATTTCCCTCCCCTTCCTTCCCTCCTCCTATTTTCTGCTGCTTTACTTCCCTCTGGGAATGTCCCTCTGCAATGGGCAGTCCTGGGGTGGCCATGACCTGCTGGAGCACTGGCTGGGACCAAAGGGGTTGGATGGAGGCTGTTCCCACCTGGAGCAGCTTCCAATTAAAAGCCAAAAAAACAGATAAACCAGCAAAATTCTTCAAATTCTCTGCTTGCTGTCCTGGCTTCGCTGACCCTCGGGGTTGTGCCTTTGTGTGAAGCCTTTGTGTGTGGCACAAGGAGGTTTTAAGACCAGGAGAACACAAACCCATCTCTTATTCCTACCTGTTCCCTGTTATAGAGCACAGATGGCAGCTGGGAGCTATTCCTGGTCCCACTGGACTCGCTGCCTCCCCACGTGCTCAGGTCACTGGCAGGACCAGGGTCCTCTCCCTCATCCTTGCAGCTGATGAAGGACTGATGACCCCTCTGGCTCTCTGGGAATTCAGATCCTCCAGATGAGACCATCTGGGCCAGACAGAAGCACTTGGTGAGGTCTGAGAGCTGCAAACCACAGGTGCTCTGCCAGGGAGACCCGACTGCCCCCGGAGCCGCGGAAGCGCTTCAAGTGTTCCTGTGAATCCCAGACACAAACAAGCTCCTCCATGAGCGCCTCCTGCTTCCCAACTAGTGAGCTCCCTTCCTTCCTGTCTCCAGGATGGAAATGCCTGGAGGTGACCAAGGGAGATCTGATTTCTGATCTGAAGCCAGAAGCCTCTGACTCCTCTCAGAGAACCTTTCAGGAGATCACGGAACCCTGGAATGTTTAGGGAGGGAAGGGAGTGACAGGACAAGGGGGAATGGCTTCTCACTGCCAGAGAGCAGGGTTAGATAGCATCTTGGGAAGGAATTCCTGGCTGGGAGAGTGGGCAGGCCCTGGCACAGGTTGCCCAGAGAAGCTGTGGCTGCCCCTGGATCCCTGGAAGTGTCCCAGGCCAGGCTGGACGGGGCTTGGAGCAACCTGGGCTGGTGGGAGGTGTCCCTGCCCATGGCAAGGGGTAGAACAAGATGATCCTTAAGGTCCCTCCAACCCAAACCATTCCATGACCCTATTTCAAACATCATTTGATCCATAAGCCCTTTCCTCCTTCCCTTTCCCCCCACTGCAACAGCTGTGTCTGAATAACATCCTGCTTCTGTTGAGACAATAAAAGTATCTTTAAAAGAAGAAAAAAGGCATTTCTACATCCCATCTAACCCTCCCCTCTGTCAGTGGGAAGCCATTCCCCCTTGTCCTGTCACTCCAGGCCCTTGTGAAGAGCCTCTCTCCAGAGAGACTCCCTGTAAGCATCTCATTGAAAGAAAATAAAGCAAGACATGTTATCATCACTGATAATGCAGTTTCTGTGCTGCTGGGAGGCCTGGCTTGTTATGTGGCTACAAATTAGACAAAATGCCCCTCCGACAGACTCCCACAGTATGATCCAAACTCCTCCAGCCTCAGTGCCCACCTGACACCTCCACAGGCTGGCACTGCCGGGTTCAGGGTGCTGTGCTTTTGGTTTGCATCAAATCCAACCCTGCTGCTCCCAGTCTGAGCTTGGGAACAGGCTCAGCCCTTCCCAGAGGGACACCCGGCCCAGGGCTGTGTTGTGACAGCTGGAGGTCACAGCAAACCCCAGGGCTCCCAGCACGGCAGGGTCAGCCCTTCTGGAGACACACAGGAGTTGGGGTTGGAAAGGAAAGGATTTGGGGTTGAGAAGGAAAGGATTTGGGGTTGAGAAGGAAAGGATTTGGGGTTGAAAGGAAAAGGTTCCCCCTGGCTGCTGCAGTTCCCTGTGCCAAAGAGACACAGCCCTGTCAGGACCACAGGGACACGAGGTGCTGGTGGGACTCGAGGTGCTGGTGGGACACGAGGTGCTGGTGGGACACGAGGTGCTGGTGGGCACTGGGCTGTGCCATGCACTGGTGCAGTGGTTTGGCTGAGTCTCCCACGGGAGGGATCATCCTGTGCCCTCATCCTGGCTGTGGATGGGCCCCTGCACATGGACAGGCACTGCAGGAGGGGCTCACCTGGCTGGGTACCCCTGGAATGAACTGATTTGCAGAACTGATTCACCCCATTGACCCAGTTCACGTTTTAATCAACAAATCCCAGTTGCAAAGGGCCAGTGGAAATGATTTTCAGATGCAAACAGATCCCCCTTCCTGCTGCCAGGGCCAAAACCACCTCCAACCAACTGAAAACTCCCTCAAAATTCCCCAAGGAAGAGAAACTGTGAAACCCACCTGTTTCCTTCAGTAACTGTTTAATTTAACACACTGGTGAGCTGTGGCCATGAGGCCCCAGCACAGGGGTTGTCCCTTCGCAAACCTGGGAGGGGACGGAAGCGCGGGTGGAGGGAGTGGGGAGGGGGAAACCAGGACTGAACACAGGCTCCTGGAACATGAAAAATTTACACCATGTTGGAGAGGAACACAACACAGCTGGCGAAGTCATGGGTGTGCTTTACATACAGAGCTCATACAGGAATTTCCCGTTTAGGGACTGATTGTTGCTCCTGACAAGTGAGGAAACGCACCTGGAGCTGTGACCCAGGATGGGTCCAGCCAGGTGAGTCACCCTCATGATCCCCCAGCTTTTGGGCATCCTCCACAGCCTGAAGAGTAATAGGGGAAGGAATTCCTACCTGAATGCTCCTGCCCTTCTCCAGGGACTAACCTACCAGCAAACCCTTCCCAGGACAGGGAGGGATTCCCACACGCCGCTCCGGGAAAGGAGCTGTACCTCATACGGTGCTGGATATTCTAGTTAAAAATCAGCTAACCTTAAGAGAGGAGACTCTAGATAAGCAGGGAAAAAGGGGTTTAGCTTGTAAGAACACAGGAGAACACCTTAACCAACCATTACACTGCTACACATACAAAAATCCAGGGGTTAGCACTCGGCTGCCCACGAGGCAGGGGATGAGCTGCTCACCACCACGGCCAGAGCAGCTTCCCTCTGCTTCCCAAGTACATGCAAGGGAATGTGCTGCTGGACTCCAAACCTTGGTGTCCCTGATGATCCCCTCTGCTCCAGAGTGACACAGGCAGTGGCTCTGGCAGAGGAAGCCAGCAGTGGGGACACGGGGTGTGGAGCCCAGCACAGCCCTGACTGAGGCCAAAACTCGACTCCTCTGCCCTGTCTCCACTTCTTACATTAAATGTACTTAGCTTCGTAAACATTTTAATGAAAATTACAGGAATGGGTTGCCAGCTTCAAGTCCCTCAAGGAAAAAAAGAATCCCTACCCCAGAGGGTCGGCGGAGCCGGTGGGATGCGGGATGCTCGCTCCAGAGATACAAAAACAGTAAAAAAAGTCAAGGTTCGTGCTGGCCAGCCAACACCTTCAAGAGGCTGAAAAGGTCAAAGATAGCACCATAAGCATTTCTGGGAGGTGTCCCCCGAATTACTGCTGCGTTCGGTCCCCTTCCCCAAAATGCTCCCCCGCCGGGCACCCAGGGCAGTGACCGCGACCCCAGACCTCCCTGATCCGATGGTTTGAGCACCGTTACAGAGTAGCACAGCTAAAGAAACCGGGGCTGCCCCGGAACGAGGCAGAGCCGCCCGTCCCGGCCGTGCCCGGGAGCCCCCGGGAGCTGCCCCGGGCCTGGCACCGCTCCTGTCACCTCCGGGAGAGCCGCTCGTCCCCGCGGTCCCGGCCGGGCAGGCCCTGCCGGCGGCAGCTCCGGCAGCACTGCAGATGCACCGTGGGCAGGTGGCACCGGCCCAGCAGCCGCAGGGTCTGGCAGAAGCCGAAGGTCAGGCGGTCGCGCTCGCAGGGCACACCTGGAGGGGAGGGAGGGGACAAGGACAGTGTCAGTGCCGGTGTCGCCGCGTTGGCAGGTGTCGATGTGAAAATCTCCCTGTACGTGGCAAGAGTTGGAAAGAGACGGTCTTTAAGGTCCCTCCCAACCCAACCCACTCGGGGATTCTGTGGGGGCTGGCACAGACACAGACAGAGCTCCCCAAACCCAGAGCCCACCTGCACCTCAGTATTCCTTATTCCCAGCATCAACAACACCTGTGCTGCTCCCTGCAGCTCCACAGCATCCTCCCAGGGCAGCATCATTCCCAGGGAGCAGGGCTGAGGTCCAGGGACACAAACCTCCCCACACTGACACCTCCTCCCCGTCCCCAAACCCCCCCAGAGCCAGCAGAGCAGCAGAAAGGCCAGAATTCCTTTTTCTGGGCATTGTTTAGGTTATTTCAAGAACCTGCATCAGCTGGTTCGCTTCCTGCAGGTGTCCTGCAGACCCCAAAACAACTCTGCTGCTGCTCCAAGGACAGGCTTTGTTTTGGGAACTGCTGCTTCAGTGCCAGCCCCTGGCTCTGCTGGGGGGGCAGTGCCCGGGCAGCAGCTGTGGTGGCCACAGCGGGGCCACCCCACTGAGTCACCCACAGCCACAGCCTGGCCACCCCACTGAGTCACCCACGGGCTGAGCAAACTTTGCAGGAGCTGTTTCCTCTCTGGAAACAGTCTGGAAATCACAGATCCCAGTCCAGGACCAGGAGGGCCAGGTTGGGAGGAGCTGGGTTCACAGAGGGGGAGACTCGAGTGCTGCCTCAAAGAGACCTTGTCCTTGGGGTGTGAGAGGGTGGAACATCCCACCACCCCAAAACACCCTCTCACCTGCCTCCCTGTGCATCCCACGGGCCAGCATGGGCCGTACACCCCATGGGATGGTGTGGGAATGTGGCAAGGAGGGGACAGCCCTCTCCTGCACCATCAGCAGCTCCCAGCTCCACCACCAGCCATGCCAGGCCCAGCCAGGCTGCACCTCAACTCAGCCCCAGCAGCAGAGACCCATCACCAAACACACGTCGTTTATATGGGTATAAAGCTGCTTTCATTTTAATTTCCTCCCTTTCTGCTGTATCTCCACACAAGCACTCGCCTCCCTGAGCCTGCAGCATGTCACCCAGTTGGGCAAGACTCGCTTAAATTACATCAGCTCTGTCTGATTTTGCCCCCTGTACAAATAACTTAAATAAATGACAGCTTTTCTCTGGAAAAGGGCAGAGCTGATGCTCCCCTGGGCTGGCACCCCCCGGTCCCCTCCCACTGCCCCTCCCCGGGCACCCTCCAGCAGGACCACACTGAGCAGGGGCAGAACTGGGGCTTTTCTCTTTCCCAGGACACTTCTGTGCTCAGGAATCACCAGGACCAAGCCAGGGGAGCCCTCACTGACCACTGCCCCTCGCCATGTCCCCCCTGGGAACAAAGGCTGTGCCGAGGGAACGGCTGCTGCCCCGATTCCCACGGGATGAGCCGACCCCAGCGGCAGATGCAGAGCACAGGCTTTTCCCCCCATTTGGGATTTCAGTCACAGCCCCCTCCCCCAGCCCAGCAGTGAGGAGGTCACTCCACTGCTCTAAAATTAATTTTCTATTTCAGCTGAGGTATTTCCTCTCTTCCTCCCGAGCTGCAGCTCTCTGTGCCTGGCAGGAGTGTCCCTGTCCCCCCAAAGCCATTGATCACCCATGCCATTGGATCCAACTGCTGCCAACACAGCGGGACCCAGTGGATCCCCACTTCACATCACCCCCAGCCCGGGGGCTTGCTCCAACCCCCAGGGCCCGGGACAATGTGGATCTTTCCTGCTGGTTGAGCAGAGTGGATAAGAAACCTCTGTACAGCCCAGCAAGGGCCAGGGAATCTCCCTGGAGAATCCCCCATGGCTGGTGATGGCAATACTGGGGTGGACCAGCCAAGCTGCACCTTAAAACACCCTGTTACCCAGCTCCAGCCCACTGATCCCAGCTGTCCCCATGCACAGGATTTGGTAATTCATTTCCTCCTCGCCACCGGGCAACCCCCCTGCCCAATCTGTGCTTCCCATGGGATTTACAGACTCAGAATCCCAGAATCACTGCAAGACCATTGAGTCCAGTCATCCCCCCAGCACTGCCAAGGCCACCACGTCCCCATGTGCCACATCCACACATCCTTTGAATCCCTCCAGGGATCACAAACTCGCTGTGCTGGTTGTTGCTGGGTTTGGAAGTGACACTGAGGAGCAGAGCTGGAGAACGGAGAGGTGGTTCCCAGCAGGCAGGGGCAGGGCTGGTGTGCTCAGATGTAACTGCAGCAAAGCCCCAGGGCGAGGGGGACTCAGCTAAAAACACCCCACGGATGGGTGGGAATGTCCCCATCACTGCCCAGGGGGTGCCCAGCCCAGGCAGACCCCCAGGAGCCCCTCGGTATTTTTAGCCCTCTCCACTTATCGCAGCTTCCTAGGAAGTTATTTATGGATCCCAACCAAGCTGCCTTCCCTTGAAAGAGCCCTGCAGGCTGCTGGAGCTCACCATGGGAGGTCGCTTTCCAGGACTGGAACAGCGGCTCAGCTCCCTCCTGATCCCTGTCCCGCGGGTCAGGGGAGGGAAATTCCCGTCCCTGCACTGCCCAGGCACAGCCAGCCCGTCCTGCCGGGAGTTACTGCCCTCTGTGCACCACCTTATCGGCACAGGAACGGGGTTACTGTGGAAACAGCCGGGATGGGCTTGGACAGGGTGGGGAAGAGCCACCTCCCTTGGCTGGGGGCTCTGCTGACCTCACAGGAGACCCCAGCGGGACTCTGGGTCCAAAGCAAAATGAACTCATGGGGTCACAAAATACCCCAACTGGACGAGACCCACAGGGATCACTGAGCTCAACTCCTGGCCCTGCACAGGACAGGACACCCCAGCAATCCCACCCTGTGCCTGAGAGCCTTGCCCAAACGTTTCCAGAGCTCGGTGAAGTCAATGGGAGCCGCTGAGTTCTCATCACTTTTCCAGATCCGTGTTGGGGCTGAGGCAGCGTCTCAGGGTGGATGTGTGCGGGGTCAAGCTCAGGTCTGACAGTCTTGGCTGGGCTCCTGATTCCTCCCTGGAATTCAGTCTTGGGCAAGGGAAGCTGTAATAAGCACTTGATTTGTCAGCTCTTCAGAGAGGGCCTGATTTCCATTTCCATTTAATCCTTTTACTGTTATTTTTTTCTATTAACAATTTTTTTATATAATCCTCACACTTCATTTGGACACACGCACCATAAGTCTGTGCCAAATTTTAGGCTAAAGAAATAGCTTAAAGCAGGGCTTTAAAAATCCAGGCTAAGTCAGCACATTAGAGAGTGAAAACCCCCACTTTTTTGGGGGGTTGTTTTTTTAAGGTCGGCGTGGAAGTCGCTTTAAATTTCATTTAAGCTTCTGCCACCCAGCCCTAAGCCTTTACTTCTATTCTAGGGAAAAATAAACTTCCTGGAACAGGTTCTATAAAAACAAGGAAAGGTTGAGCTTCGAGCTGAGCTAGCAAATCCAGGGAATTAGGCTGCTGACCTCTGGCCTTCGGGATGCTCTCAAAGCCAGGGCCGATTTTAACAAGTATTATCCCAGGGTCCTGCTCCAGGGCCATGGTGCCCTCCCCTGTGGTCCCTGGTCAGCATGATGGGATGCATGGGATGCACCCCCAGTGCCAGCTTTGCCTGCACTGACACGACCAAGCTGGGAAAACTGGGAGAAAACCACAACCCCCCCAGTTCTCAGGTGTCAGTCCTGCTGTGGGCAACATCTTTCCCCACATTTATTCAAAACAGGGAGTCCTTTCCCAAGCATCCCTTTCCCACCGACTCCTGTTGTTAATTAGCAGTTAATTAATTGCCCTCATGCCTTGCTCAGCAGCACCTCCCTGCCTCGCCCCTTGGATAGGGACTTCCACGCTCAAATGGCAGAGAAAATTGGAATTTGCTGCAATTATTTCCCGTATGGATCCCTTGTGGACCAACTCAGCGACACACAGAACCATGAACAATTCCATTTCCCTACTCAGAGCAAGCAGGAACACAACGTTTGATTGCCAATTAATCTTGAGGCAACCAGAAGGACAGGCAGCCCTGGGTAACGAGCCCGGTGTCCCCTCACCCCTGCCCAGGGTCACAGGCTGAGCTCAGCCCCTGCTCTGTGCTGGTCCCAGAGGAACTGCACCAGTTACACACACTTGTCCTTGAGCCAGCTGAAGGCTTTACCTCATCCCTTTGGAATTCCCAGCTGAGACACCTGTGGAACAGCCAAGAGCTGGCCCCATCACCTGCCTGACACCTGCTTGGAGCCAACCTGGGGAGCTCAGAGACCTCCCCCAGGGCTGGATCCAGAGGATGGGCACGAGGGAAATGATTCATCTTATGAAATGAGCACAACGAGCCCCCCAGGGGCTGCCTGTGCTCTGTCCCAAGCAGGGCTGTGTCACCATCACCAGGGTCTGCCCAAAAGCCACTGTCCTGGCACAGCCATCACCCCACACCGGCAGAGTGACCACCCCTGGGCTTCCTCCTCCCATACACAGCAATTCCTGCTTTCCTGGGTTAAATCTATTTGATCTGCTGGAGAAACTGCTGCTGGTTTCTCCAAGCCCTCACGTGGGGCCTGGGGCTCAGCTCCTTTCCAAGATGCTGTAAACACTTCCCAGATAAACGTCCCCAGCCTCTGGAACATCCCACGGAGGCATTGGGGTGCCCACGGGCTCTGATGCTCCCCAGGAGCCATCTGAGGACACACTCACAGCTGGCTGCAGCTGGAAGGCAACAGGCACATTCAAAAATAACCTTGGTGTAATCTTCAATTAATTTATAACCTGGCAGAAGCACAGGACTCTGGTTCTAATTAATCCCGGCCTCCTTTAATTGAGGAGCCGATTGCTGTGAGATGTTTGTTTGTGCTTCATTTGTTCCATCCCGGCTCAAAATCCATCTGATAATGGTTTGAACATCTAAACCCTACTGGGGTTATTGGCATTCCTGTGTCCAGTGAGGACACAACCGCTCACAGACCCAGCCATGGCTCCGTGGTACCGGGGCACCTCGAGCCAGAGGAGGGAGAGGCTCCTTGCGCTCCTGAGGAGAACACGGATCGCTCCAGCCTGCATCCATCTTGTGCAGTAAAGATCCTTTAAAACACAGGAAAGGGCTGCAGTTACGCTCATGCCTTTCTGGGAGCCTGTGGATTTACACATCTGGGATTTCCTGCCATGTGAAAGTTTTGTTCCCCTTCATGCTTTGGCTGGAAACGTTTTGTATTTCCAAGAGGCGTTTCCTGCCCTGGGCCGCAGCCAGAGCGTTTATGTCACTTTTGATCCAGGATTTTAGCATTTATTTGTGTGCTTCCTACACATCTCAGTGGTTATTCTGGTCCAGCCTTGGCTCCATGGCTCTCATCACCGAGCCCGGCACGGAAATTTTCCCTTTATACAAATAGCCGGAACCGCACATCATTTCTTCAGCAAGGCTGACTAATCATTTCCTAAAGGCTGAAGAGCCCCACGGCCCTGCAAAGGCTCCGAGAAGGAGCTGTTTAATGCCTAAAAACAGCCCGATGGCCAGCAGTGCCAGTGCCCAGATCCCAGCGAACCAAAGCCAGCGCTCCTGCCCTCCCTGCAGCAGGAGTCAGGAGGAACATGCTGGACATGGGATAAACACAGGAGCTGGGAGGGGGAGAATGGGTGTCCCAGGCTGCAGAGGGGGCCTGCCTTGAGCTGTGGAGCAGCCATGGATCCAGCTCCTGCACCCTGGGCATCAGCCCTGCTGCCCACCCGCACCACCTCTCAGCCCTCCCCTTGTCCAGCAGACCTCCTGAGGGGCCAACATTACTTTCTGGGCAGACAAAGAGCCTTTTTTTTTTTGCACAGACACATTAAAAAGATAAAGCTGATAAATGACTGACATGCTCATACCAATGACATCCAATCCCTCCTTATAATGCTTTTCCTTTAAGTGCCATTAACCCTTGCAGCCCCCGATTTCTGGCTCCCAGGGAACTGCCTGGTGCCATGGGATGTACCTCTGTGAGTGAAGGGGGCAGGAGAAGGCAAGGGAGTGCTGTGGGGTGTCTGCATCCGACAAGCACATCCCAGCCCCCATCTGTGCCAGTAAAGTCCCCACTCGGCCCCGGACAGACGGATGCTCCGGACATTCAGAGATAGTTATAACATTCCCACTTAATTATCGATTAGCCAAGCCAGCCTTACACAATCCACGCATGAAACACCTCCTTCATCTCCCCACAGAGTTCCCACACTGTTTCTCGGACTGGTTTTCCACCCTCCCTGATCCCTCCTTGCTGCAGCAGCACCACCAGGTCTCTGGCTGCACCATGAGCACCCTGTGCCCCTCACCCTTCATCCTCCCAGCACTCAGCCCATCCCACCCTGCACCAGCACTGGCTGCACAGCACTTCCTGGGGTCCCTTCCCAGGAGCAGGACAGCACAGGGCATGACCTGCCCTGGGAAAATGGATGGGGTGGAGCTGGTCTGTCCCCACTTCTGGTGTCCTCCCATAAACCATCCCGGGGGGATGGGAAGTGAAAAGTGGGCAGAAACGTAAAGAATGAGGCTAAACTTGGCTAGAAAAACCATCCCTGTTTATAGGATTCAGGATGGGTCATGTTCCTACAGTTCTTAAAGAGTCCTTAACTGGGAGCCTGGGTGGTTCCCACACCAATCCCCAAGATCACCACCGTGCCCTCAGAACTCAGCATTTATCCCAAGAGCTGCACAAGCTCCTGGGGAGCACAACCCCCCTAAGGACACCCCCCTCAGTGTCAGCACGGGCACAGGGCCCTGGGCCCCGCTCGCTTACCCGGCTCGGAGCTGTCGCAGTCCTGGGGGTTGCACTTCTGGGTGCTCTCGGGCCAGGGCTCGTGGTCACACAGGCTGCTGTCCTCCTCGGCCACCCCTGTCTTGGTGTTGATGCACTTGACCTGGCGCCTCTGGATGCCCCCTCCGCAGGGAGCCGAGCACTGCGGGAGCAGGGACCCGTCAAGGCAGGGGCACCCTCCCTGTGCCCCTCAGGATCACCCCAGTGCCACCCCAGAGCCTGGCAGGGGGTTGTGGCAGCAGCCCCCCAGTTGCTTTGGAGGGTTGGGCTTCCCCCCATCCTGTTCCTCGTGTTTCATGCAGATCCCATGGAGGGGAGCCCGTGCCCGCTCACCTGTCCCCAGGAGCCCCTCACCTGTCCCCAGGAGCCCCTCACCTGCCCCTAGGAGCCCCTCACCTGCCCCCAGGAGCCCCTCACCTGCCCCCAGGAGCCCACCACCCAGGTGGTGCAGGGGTGTGTGTTGCAGGGCCGGGTCGTGTTGGGCCGCGATGTCTCCTCGCAGCGCCCGAGCTCCGGACACGTCACCAGCCGCTCCTGCTCCCCTCCACCGCACGGCTCCGAGCACTGCCGGGACACAAACCATGGAATGCTCCATCAGGATCCCAGGGCCGGAGCCCCTCTGCCCTGAGGACTGGTTGGGAGAGCTGGGGGGGTTCACCTGGAGAAGAGAAGGCTCCAGGGAGACCTGAGAGCCCCTTGCAGGGCCTAAAGGGGCTCCAGGAGAGCTGGAGAGGGACTGGGGACAAGGGATGGAGGGACAGGACACAGGGAATGTCTTCCAGGGTTAGATGGGATATTGGGAAGGAATTCTCCCCTGGGAGGGTGGGCAGGCCCTGGCACAGGTTGCCCAGAGAAGCTGTGGCTGCCCCTGGATCCCTGGAAGTGTCCAAGGTCAGGTTGGATGGGGCTTGGAGCAACCTGGGATAGTGGGAGGTATCCCAGCTCATGGCATGGGGTGGGATTTGCTCAGCCCCCTGCCCAGCCCCTACCTCTCTCCAGGAGGACGTGTACCAGTCCAGGCAGTGTGGGTTGTGGCAGGGCAGCCGTGCTGGGGGTTTGTGGAGCACAGCCTGGCAGTGGAAGGGCCGCAGCAGCCGCTGGTCTCTGGTGTCGACACAGTGAACATCCCGAACCTTCGTGCCCTCACCACAGTTCTTGGAGCACTGGGAAAGGACACGAGCATCACGCTGGGGAAGGGCCAGGCTGTCCAGGACCCCACCCAACCTGACCTTTCAAACCACTTCTTACTTAGCTTTTGCAAATTCCTGGCCCAAGAGCAGGAAAAATGGAAATATCGTGGGATGAAGTGGTTTGAACTCTGTGGCAAGGGCAAACTCTCACCCTCTGCCTTTGCGAGCCATGGGGCAAGAGCCCCCCACGAGAGCAGCAATGACCCCACACCTGCCTTGCCCCGAGGGGTTTTTGGGTCCTCCCTCCCTGCATACCTTGCTCCAGTTGCCCACACGCCACGAGGAGCAGGGTCTCAGGGAGCACCTCCGGGCCGGGACGGGTCTGTTGGCCGGGGCACAGCCGTCGTCGCTGCCGCTGCTGCAGCGCACGCTCCTCCAGATCGCGCCCACACCGCACGTGGCCGAGCACTGCAACACAGGGGCAACCTGCTCCTCTGCACCTGGCACCCACCCCCCAGATGGACCTGGCTGAGGATGGGGCAGGGTGGGCCAGCAGAAAGGTCCCTGCGGACTCAGCTCCTCCACGGGTGATGGGAGCGGTGCTGGTTAAACTGGGCAGGGCTCTGGGATGATGTGGGAAGAGGAGCAGTCCCACGCCAGGCAGCGCTCAGGGAAAACCTTCCCCCCTGCCCCATCCCATGTTAATGGGACTCAGCACCTACCTCACTCCAGTTCCCAACTTCCCAGCTGGGCATGGCAGTGGCTGCTGCGGTGGTTGATGGTGGAAGCAAAGCTGCCGCCTCCTCCTCCTCCATCCTCTCCTCCCAGAGCGGTGGGGGGGCCGGGGAGGGCTGGGACCACTTGTGCCCCTCGTCACTGAAGGCAAATGTCCCTGGGGGTGCCCAGGGTTCCCCTGGCACGGTGATGCTGAGTGGGGTCCCGTGGGAGGTCTGTTCAGCACGGGGTGGATGGTGGGACATCCCCAGGGTCCACCATTCCGGGGGGGCCTCAGAGGGGGATGCTCCTGCTGGGTGTGCAGCTGGGCTGTGAGCTGGGGCCGTGGGCATGGCTGGGGCCGTGGGCATGGCTGGGGCCAGGGCATCCTGCTGGCTGAGGCTGCTGGAGCTGAGCTGAGTGGCTGGTCCGAGCACGGCAGAGGACAAGGACACTGCTGTGGGAAGAGCTGTAGTGGCCACCCAGGGGGCTGAGCTCAGGGATGTGGGGGTGTGGAGCTCTGGTTGGGGCCCTGCCTGCCCCCTGGGACCCCCGGCAGCACCCACGGCAGAGGGACTCACAGCAGGATGGGTGCTGCCAGCACTCCATCCCATCTCCCACCCCGGTCCCTGCAGGGTGGGAAAGGAAAGATCTGCCCTCTCTGTCCCACGGGGATGCTCATCATTGCCATCCACTGACACTGCCTGTGTGCCCACCACCCACCCTGGCACTTCTGCCCCCCCGTCCTGCTCCGTGGTGTCACGGTTGGTGTCACCAGTGGGGACAGAACCTGTTTCCCTGGAGTCCTCGTGGCCTGTCCCCACAGACATGGCCCTGCCATGCCCCTCCCTGCCGGGGTGCCCCGGCCCCGCTGTGCCCGCACGGCCCTTGCCATGACTCCCTGGTGCTCCAGGAATGTCAAATACATCCACTCTGGCACTGCCCCAGGCTGTGGGGAGCAGAGGGGGGAGATCAGCTGGGTGGGGACCCCAGGAAGCGAAGCCACGGGCTGGAGCATCCTGCCCTGGACCTGTCCTGGTCAGCACAGCCCCGTGGGGCTCATCCAGGGCCGGGTGGTCGTGGCTGTTGGCAGAGCTGTGACTCGTGGTGCTCTGGGTGGGTGGGTGGTCCTCAGAACGGGGCACCAGCATTGTGTCCTCCTCCTCACCCATGAACCCTGGCATGGTGTACTTGGGAGTGGCTGATCCTGCATCCTCGGGGACCACGCTCAGGAAGTCATTGCTGGCTAAATCCCCAGGCTCCATCTCCCCCTCATCCACAGGAGCAGAGGCTTTGGTGCCCAGATGGTGCTCGCTGTCTCCTCCCAGCTCGGTGGTGAGCAGGACAGCAGTGGGCATCTCCCAGGGCCCCTCCACGTCGTTGTTGCTCAGCTCTGGCTTTGCCTCCTCACCTTTGGTCTCCTTCTCTGTGAAGGGGTAGTAGGACAGATCCTCGTGGAAGTTGATAAAATTATAATCATAGTAAAAATCATCCACAAAGACGTTTCCCTTGCTGGCTGGGAAGTCCTCCTCAGGGATCACATTGACATCGTTGGACTCGGGGACGTGTGGGATGAGGGGGTTAAATTTCGTGATGTGGTTGCTGGGGATGTAATGGATGTCATTGAACACCTCCCTGCTGGAGGAGCCGCTGCCAGACCCGTCGGTGCTGGCACTGTGGGTGCTGGCACCGTGGCTGTTGGCACCGTGGGTGTCCTGGCAGGGTGGCTGGGCACAGGGAGCCTCCTCGCTGGGCCTCTCTGCGGGGTCACAACCCCTCCCCGTGCTGTGGCTGCACTCAACAGGGCGCCTCCGGGTCCCATTCCCACAGGTCGTGGAGCACTGGGAAGGGAAGAGAGAGGGAAACATCAGGGATGGGAGGCGGCAGGAGGAGCAGGGCTGGGGATGGGGTTGGCAGTAGGGCCAGAGCCCCTCACTGGTGCTCCCCTCTGGGATGCCAAAGGGGTGCTTGGTTGTGCCACGTGCCACGACGGGCACAGGGGGCTCCACGTTGCTCTGCCTCACTCCCACCACCCACCTGGGTCCCCAGGCAGCTCCTGTGCCATTCCCACTGGTGGCAGGGGGTCCCCTGCACCAGGAGTCGGGAACAGGGGGTACTGGTCCCACTGGTAAGCAGGGTGCTGCTGCCCAGATCGAATTCTGGGGCTGTGCCCTGTTCGAGACGGTCCCAGAGCAGGGCTGGTGTTGTGGGGTACTTTGCTCAGGGTGATCCTTGACCTGCATTCCAGCCACAAACACTTTTCCCGGGAGATGGGCACTGGGAGGGGCACTGGATAAGATGATCTAATAGGTCTTTCCTGTGACCTATCACCATGAATTGCATCTCTTCTTGCAGAAGAACATTTTTTGAAGCACTAATAACAACGTGGGTGTTGTCTGAGCAGGAAAAAAAGCAAAGGTCAGGAAGGAGCTTTGTTGGGGACACCCCGGCCCCCACCACAATGGGCTCTTTCAGACGGGTCAGCAAAAAGAAACCAAGATGCTGGAAAGGTCAGCAGCATTTTCTGCTGCATTTGGGCCTTGGAGCAACCTGGACTTGCGAAAGGTGTCCCTGCTCGTGGCAGGGGGTTGGCATGAGACGAGCTTAAAAGTCTCTTCCCACCCAAACCATTCCAGGATTTTCCGATAACACCACGTGGCCACCACAGGCATTTCCACCAGCTGGAATAAAACATTACCACACACCAACATCTGTGAGAGGGCTGCAAGGAGGCTGCATCCCCCCCTGGGATGGCACTGCCAACCCAGGGGAAACAAATCAACTCCCACAAAGCTAAAAGTTCCCAGCGCAGGCCTCCAGCCCCATCCAGCAGATAAACTCCAGGTATCACAACGCCTGCAGGGGGGTTCTTTGCCAGGGCTGGGTTATCTGGGAAGCCTCTGGGACACAGATAAGGAATGAGGGCTGGTAGGAGCCTCGTGGAGGAACACATGGAGCTCACAGGAGGGTTCAGCCTTGAGCAGGAGCCACCACCACCAGCTGGGTCATGCTCCTGCCAGCAGAATTAATGGACAACAAACAAATCATCCTTCTGACTGCACTAACTTCCTTGGGAAGCCCATAAAGCTGGATGTGCACTGCTTTAGGGTCCTTCTGAAGATGGTAAGTCCTGGTGTTTACGCAGTTTGCTGGACTTCCCAAACCCCAGAGAAGCCCTTTGGCACCGGGTGCTCTGGTGCCAGACAGGCACACGCACTCCTGGGGTCTGCATGGACAAAACCAGCCCCAACCCCTGTTGGGAACTGCTGCCAGAAGGACCACGTGAAGCAAACTTCAAAACCCTTCTAATTCCCCTACTTACAGTGCTGGTGGAAACAGAGAAGAAAGAGAGCTCTTGCTTTAAATTAAAGGACAGAAAAATGACAGAGCCTCAAAATCCCGGGCACTTTTCTCCTGAGCTCACAGATCTGTCCGTGCCAACACCACAGAGGACAACTGTGAGGGCTGGGGCTGGCCCTGCCCAGCACTGACCCACCCCCAAGCCATGATTTTCCCGTTAAACCATTGCATCCATCTCTCTCAGCCCTTAATTGTGGCTTTTGTGGGCCCCTAGAAAAATATTTCTAACTCCCTCTCTCATGTAGCCTTCAAATTCTCTGTTCGCATTCGATCCCTGCTGTTCCTTAGCAACAAGCCCCATTCCCAGGCTCTCTCCTTCCTCTCCTGGTATTTGTCTTCATGCTGAACACTTTTTGGAACGCCTGCTTAAATTAGGAGTCATCATTTTCTGGTTGAAACCCTCAACCTGTGGTGAAGCTGATCCACAGAAATACAAAAATAAATCAAGGCTGTACAGAGTGTGACCACAAAGCACATCATGAAATGGTTTGTGTTGGAAGGGACCTTAAAGATCATCCAGTTCCATCCCCTGCCATGGGCAGGGATGCCTCCCTACCAGAAAAGTGCTCCAAGCCCCATCCAGCTGAAAACCTCTTGTTTCTGCCCCCCTTTGCACAGGGAGTGTGGTGTGACCCTGAGGGAGCAGCGAGGCTCAGAGATGGGGCAGAGTCAAACAGCCCAGTGCTCCTTCCTCACTCTGAGACCTCTCCATGCAAAGGAATTCCCGTCCACAGGAGCTGCTGAGCCCACACAGACACATCCATGGATTTTCCCTGTGAGCAGGAGGCACACCCACTGCTGAGGGTGTCTGAGGGCAGCTTGTCCCCAGCTCCCACCAGCTCTGGCACACACACTGGGACCTCCCCGCCGCTCCTCCTCACCTCGGACCAGTTCCCCACGGCCCACTGGGAGGGGCAGGGCACGTCCCGGTGACAGGGCGCGGTGGCATCAGGCTTGGGGAGGTGCTGGCAGTCCGCAGGCTGCAGGGCCCTCTGCTCGTCCAGCCCCACGCTCTGGATGCACAGCACCGTCCTCTTCATCAGCCCCGAGCTGCCACACGAGGCTGAGCACTGCTGCCACTCCCCGACCCACCACCTGCGGGCAGGGACACACAGGGAAGGGAAAAAAGAAAGGGGAGAGGGAAAGGTCTCAGCCAGAGCCTGCACCCACGTGCCAGGTTCCATCCCCATCCTCTGGGGCCGTGGGGGAATGAGGATCCCAACTGCAGCCTGTGTGTCAGCCCAAGGTCAGGGAGCCCGGAGGGAGGGTCAGGGATGGGTCAGTCCCCGAGCTGTGCCAGGGATGGTTCTGTGCACAGAGGCAGAGAGGAGCACCCTGCCAGCACGGGACCTCCTGTGCAGCTCGTAGCCTGAGGACAAGCAACACCCTGGGGCCATCAGGGAACCCCTGGGATGCTCTCACGGGCCAACACAGGGTCTGGGATCCATCCCTACGGATGAGGGAGAGGAGAGGTGTGAAGAGCTGCACACACCCTGGGGCAATCTGGCACGGCAGTGACCCAGGTCCCCCCACTCTGGTCACCCCTCAGGGCTGTTGGACACTGAGGATGAGGAGAGGAAGGGTGGGCAGGGGAGGGTTGGACCTGGCCGGGCAGGGCTCCTCGCTGCAGGGGCGCTGCTGGTCGTCGGGGCGGGTGAGCGCGTCGCAGAACCTCTCCTCCACGATGCCAGCCAGCTTCTCCACACAGTGCACCACCTGCCGCTGCACCCCTGTGGGCATGGACACGGGCACGGGCTCTGGAGGGGCTTGGGAAACCAAACCACCCACACAGGCACCGGCTCGGCTTTGGAAACCGCAGCAAACCGCCCAGCACGCTCTGTCCGCAGGTGACAAGAGGCCCTTGGCAAGTCTGAGCCACCAAAACAGGGGAAAGGAAAGGAATTCACCACTTGGTGGTGGTTTCAGTAGCAGTGCCCTCACAGAGCCCCGTGGCACCAGTGCAGGCGGGGCAGGATGGACAGCTGTGAAGGTGCTGCCCGGTGCTGGCAGCGCTGCCCAGAGCCACAGCAGCCTGTGTGCACTGGGGATTTTGGGGGCTGTGTTCCAAGGGAGCCAACAGGCAGTACACAGCTCTGCTGGCAGCCCTGCCCCCTCACAGCTCTGGGATAAATCACTGGCTCAGGCCTCGTGTCCTCGAAGCACTCGGGGGGTGATGCTTTTAAGGGTGACCTCACCACGCTGCCTCGCTCCGGCTTTTGTCCCCGTTTTTGTAACACATACTTGACCTGTGCCCTGGAGAGCTGTCACTGAACCCCTGCCACCAGCTGAGACTGACAGAGCCCTGCTGAGCCTGCTGAGCTGGGCTCTGGCTCAAGCACTTGGGAGCTTGCAGGGCCCTGGGGCTGACCAGAGGCTCACCCTTAGCTCTCCCAAATCCATGTGTCAGCTCACTCCATCACCCAGCCCAGGGAGAGAGGCTCAGCCCTTCTCCAGCTGCTCACCCTCACCCAACTCCTGCCAGATTCACTCCTGCATTTCCCTTCTGTTCTGGAAGCCAAGCGCTCAAACCGTGCAAAGCAAAGCTGGTTTTAAACAAAAGCCATCTCCTGGCACTCTGTGCTACCTAGAAAGCACGAGTGTCCTTGAATTCCCCTTTCTCCCAGTGCCAGCCGCTCTCGAGGAAGGGCTTGCTGGTCCCAGCCTCCCCCTGGCAGTGTGCCAAGAATGTCCCACTCCATCAGCTGCCCCAAAAGCTGCCGCGGGGACCCCGGTGGTTCAGGATGGAGGGAAGCAGGTGCCTGACACACGGAGCCTCACCAGGCACCTTCCTGTGTGCTCTCTGTAAAACCCTGGACGTGCTCCCCCACGGGGAGGCCCAGTCAGGCGGGAGACCAGCCCTTCCACACTCCCGGGTTTCTCTAAAGCTCCTTTGTCTCCATCCCGCCGAGGAACGCCCGGGTAACAGGACACCGAGCCGGGAGCAAAGCGCTGCGAAAGCGCCGGGTCCCTGTGAGCGCCGCGGGGGCACCGGAGCCGCGACCTCAGCAGATGGCCCTTTTTTCCCCCTGCTAAGACCTCCTGAAACCAAAGACCCAGGAATTCCTGAGGCATCCCTGGGGATGTTCCACCTGCTCCGACCGCCACTCTGCAGGGCCGGGCTGGGCCGGGTGCCCCGTGGGATCCGCACTCACCGGTGCCACAGGTGGCCGTGCAGGTGGTCCAGGAGCCGAAGCGCCACAGGAACTCGGGCTGCTCGATCTCGTTCTCGCTGTCGGCCGGGCGCTGGATCGTGTACTGGTACCGCACCCCGGGGTTGGTCTCCTGGAACAGCAGCTGGGGGAACAAGGGGCGGTCAGGGCAGGGCAGGGCAGTGGCATCACGACCCGGAGGCTTCTCCGGGGAGAGCGACCTGCCCAGCATGGCCAGAAGTGTTCAAGGCCAGGTTGGACAGGGCTTGGAGCAACCTGGTCTAAGGGAAGATGTCCCTGCCTGGAGGAATTCCCTAAATTGCTGGGAACAGGCTCCTGCTGCTCCTGCGGTTGACACAAGTCCTGCCCAAAGCGCCTCCTGCACCCACGCTCCGAGGGCCGGGAGTTTATCCCTGTTTTTCTTAGCCTAAGCACTCCCATTATTGCCAAAGCTTTGTTGTTCTTGGAGCTTTGGCGGAAGCCAGGGCGTCTCTCCAAAACCTCTCCATGAATATTGAAACATTCTTGTCCAAAGGTTTTAATTAGGCTACAGATCCCAGAAAGTGACTCGTGGGTGCCGAGCGTGCCAGCACCCCCATTAACAGCAGCTCTCGGAGGCAGTGAGCCCGGGATCCCGCAGCTGAGCCACTGATGAAGGGTGAAGGAAGGGGAAGATTTTGGCTGCTCAGGGTGGCCGAGCTCCAGGAGAGCCTGTGCAAAGGGCTGATGCTCCTGAGAGCGTGTCGGGATGAGCCATGACTGCTGGGCAGGGGAGGGTCCTGGGGGTCCACAGGATGCAGCTCCGTGGCCATCGCTGCCCCTGCACCACACTTGGCACCACGAGGGGTTTCAGGCTGGAGTTGGCTGTGCCATCCTCTGTGGGATGATTCCCACTGGCTTCTCCAGAGCAAAGCTTGGCCTCAGGGTCACAGAGATATTGATTCCCAACAGCTTTGCATCAAGTGGCAGATCCCTCAGCCCTGACCAGCCCAGCCAGAAGCACCAAGGGCTCTTCCCCTGCTCTTGATAAGATATGGGAAGGGCCTCAGGAAACGGCTCTTTCTGCTCACACTCCCTCTCCCGTGTAAATATTTTGAGGAATGCTGCAAAGGGGATGAGGCTCAGCTGGAAGTGCTGTGGGCTGGAAGCGCTGGCCGGGCCGGTGGCGTGTGCTTGGCTGCTCCAGCGTTGGCTCCCAGAGAAACACGCTCAGCCAGGAGATGCAGAGCCCCACGCCTGGATGCAGGGCAGTGCTGTGACAGACCGTGGCAGCTCAGCCCTGCCCAGGAAGGCTCTGTCCCCCCAACCCCCCCGCTGTGTATCCCATCGTACCTGGAT